>NC_033796.1:71720050-71744259 GCF_001876935.1 Asparagus officinalis
TAGGGTATTTATACCCACTCTAAATCTCAGTCAAAAACCCCAAGCCAAAAGACAAAAACAGCCCCAGCAAACAGCTCAGAGAAATAGCCGTTGAAGTCCAACGGATCTATTGTCGGTCGAACGGATCTATTGTCGGTCGACCGGAAATTTCGTCGGTCGACCGACGGAGAGCAAAAACACGAAGAAACAGTTCTGGACTATCGTCGGTCGACCGGTGCGGTCGACCGATGGAGCTTTCGGTCGACCGGACCGGTCGACCGACAGACTCTCTGTCGCCCAGTGATGAAAGATCAAATGATCGGTTGACCGGTGCGGTCGACCGAAATCTGACACATGAAAAACCTGATGTGCTGATTTTAAAAAGCTGTTTAAAAATATCAAATAAATTCTAAAAAATGTAAAACTTTGGGGAATGATTACCCAAGCTTGATCTTGATCTTCATTGTAGCTCAACTTGGTACACGTTGCGGATGAAGCTTGAACTTGATCTTTAACTTTGAATTGCATAAGCTTCACCGACATTCCGCCAACCTCCTGTTGATATGATCGTTGAAGCGCAATCCATCCAACCTCCAACTCGTTGTTTGCCTAGAATAAATACGAAAACACAAACACTAGACAAACAACATTAGTTGTAAATTGTTTGTAAATCATCATCAAAACAAGAAGGCCAACAATAGCAGCATTAGCGCTACACAGTTTATGGAGAATCTTACCGAAATAATCCAAAAGTATCAACCTCCACTATATTTGCGTGTGGGCACCATGCCAGGTTATTAGCGGAGAGTCACGTCCTAGTTTTGGTCTAGCCAGGCGAGATTCAGGTCAGGTTTGATTCAAGCAAGGGTCCAAATTGACAGCTCAAATTAAGGTAATGCATGTTATAGAGACTAAAAAAGGGCAGGGTTTTTAGGGAAACATGCCCACTCCTATTTAGCTTTAAATGTTTAGTTATTTAAGGGTCTAAAAATTGAGAACTTTTTTATGGGGAACAAGGGGACCATGATGAATGCCTATTTGTCTCTGAAAAAAAAACAAATTTAAGAGTTTTCAAGGGATCAAGTTCGCCTTGGACGCTAGGGTCCACACTCCCTCCGCTGTGGTTTTTTTGAACCTACACATTAGTTTTTTAGAAGACATCCATCTTTTCAAGAGTGAAATGATGATTTTAACTAAGGTTTTCCAATATAGTCGGGGAGAAAAAAATTCGGCATAATTGACTTGAGATGAGAAAATTAAGTATTTGCCGCGTTGGGGATTCAAAATACTGGTGCATAAAGCTCGTTAGTAGAGACTTTGTCTCTGCTGCGTATATGAAAGTAGCATACAATGTCAACAAGGAGACGTATGGGGTTTAAAAAATAAGGTAAATTACACAAACCCCGGCCCAATAACTTTTAGCATTTTGGGGTAAATCCCCAATAACTTTTAATACCACACTACAACCCTAATAACTTTTGCAGAAAACTCCCAACATCTTTTGGATAAATTACACTAAACCCCAAATAACTTTCAACATGTTGGAGTAAATCCCCATTAACTTTCAAACTCACATTAAACCCCCAATAAGCTTTGTAGGAAACTCCTATTATTTTTTTGGATAAATTACACTTACCTGACCCCAACCCCACCCCACAATACTGTAGGGATTTTTAGATCTCGCAAAAATCCTAAAAAAGCCACCAAACGCAACAAATAAAATCACACAATATTTAACATGGAAAACCCTCAACAGGGAAAAACCACGAGATCAAAATCAATCCACTATCACCTTCAAATTACAATCTTTTGCTTGGACAAAGACTGCCAAACCCCCTCTCTCTCTCTCTTTCTCTATACTATTCTTCTTCTTCTTTGTTTTTCCTCTAACAATAGAAGGACATATATAGGGAAACCAAAACCCTATCTCTGGCCTAACTTCCTAATTAGAATAAGATTCAAACTCCTAATCATGATAAAATCCAAACTCCTAATCATGATAGATCTCTATCCCTATCTAATTCTCATGAAGTTCTACAAAGAATTAAAAAATACTATACTAACTTGGAGTTTGTGTTGATACCCAACATATCATATCTCAACGAAAAATCTCCGAGTGTCTCAACGGCTTCAGAAAAACTCACTCTCTTTATCTTGTTCTTCACCTCTCCCTTGTAGACAAGAGTCCGAGAAGAGTAATCTACACTATTAACGGATCGTCCATCTAAATAGCAAATATGGTTGCTATTCTTTCTCCCTTACAAAATCAAATCACCATCTCTATACATATTGCACCACTCTTCTTCACCCACATACTTGTACCCACGTGATGCTATCTCACCCAATGAAATTAAATTAGCACCACATGACGGTACATATCTCACATGATGAAGAATTCTGACCTTCTCAGTGTGAAGCTTGAGGCGAACACTTTCAACACCTTCAACCTTCATCTTCTCGTTGTTTTTAACAATCAAGTCGTTAAATTCTTCATCTGTCTTCAATGTGTTAAAATAATTTTTGTTGTTGTAAACGTACATAGAGGCTGTAGAATCTAACACCCAAGTGTTACTCGCATAAGTACCTGTACTCTGCATCAATAAAACCACATCTTCATCACACACAACCACCGAGGAGTATATTTTCTTCCCATTTTCTTGAAGCTTCATTTGTCTAATACTCTTCAAATCATCACGCATCTGGGAACATCTGAACTGAATGTGACTATTCTCTCTGCAATAATAGCACTCCCTTTCGCTGTCGTCTCGGGCCTGAGATTTTGATCTTCCTCGATAATTGTCACATCTTCCTGTACTCCTCCCTCGATTAGAATCTTCAAAAGCTAGTGCACTCTCACCACCATTAGATACGCTCTCCTTTCCCATCATTCTTTCATTCTCACGTAGGAATGATGTCACATCGTCGAACTTTAAAGTCTGCTTCTCTACAATTATCGTCTGAACTAACGGCTTGTACGACTTCGGCAAGGAAGACAATAAGAGTAGCGTCTACTCTTCTTCTTTAATCTCCTCATCAAGATTCATAAGTTGGCAAACTAGCTGATTAAAGGGATTAATGTGGTCTTGAATTATAGTACCTTCTTCCATCTTTAATGAATAAAGCTCCATCCTCAAACATAATTGGTTGGTCATCGACTTCGACGCATAAATCCCCTCGAGCCTTTCCCATAGCCCTCTTAGTGTGGCCTCTTGCATAACATTGTACTTGATCTCGAGGGCGAGTGCCAAATGAATTGTGCTAACCACCCTCTTTTGCATAGAACTCTATTCAACATCCTTCAACCCTTCAGGTTTCTTATCCTCTAAATCTTGATCAACACCCTACTGTACAAGAATATCTTAAACCGTGCACTATCATACTACAAAATTTGTCTTATCATTGAATAGCAGAATATCAAACTTCGGACCCGAAGAAATCATCATCCTCTTACCGTAATCAAAGTTCAAACTAGTCACTATAGAGATTGAATTTGATAAAATTGACATCAAAAATGAACTCATCATATCGAAAAACCTCAGGAACGACTCCTGGATTACCAAAATCTGCCTCCAAATCCTCGATCAAAAGACAAATCAACCTCAACCATCGGATCTGTGTGAACAATACTTGCTACAGTATCCCCGCTACAGTGACATGACTACAATAACTTTTTTCCTCAATGTCGATCACCGCACTTCGACCGCTGATGCCTTCACGAATCGCGCACCGATCAAACCTCTACGAACCGTCGAACCCCGCTCTGATACCACTTGTAGGGACTTTTAGATCTCGTAAAAATCCAAAAATGCTACCAAACACAGAAAATAAAATCACACAAGATTTAACATGGAAAACCCTTAACAGGAAAAAATAACGGGATCAAAATCAATCCACTATCACCTTCAAATTATAATCTTTTGTAGGGACAAAAACTGCCAAACCCTCTCTCTCTCTCTCATTATCTCTACACTTTTTCTTCTTCTTTTTTTTTCCTCTAACAATAGAAGGACATATATAGGGAAACCAAAACTCTATCTCTAGCCTAACTTTCTAATTAGAATAAGATTCAAACTCCTAATCATGATGGAATCCAAACTCCTAATCAAGATAGATCTATAATCCTATCTAATTCTCATAAAGTTCTACAAAGAATTAAAAAATACTATACTAACTTGGAGTTTGAGTTGATACCCAACAAATACTTCCAATCTTTTAATAGTTTGATGTAAGAATTTATGATGTTATAAAGGTCACTTCACCGTTTTCCTATCAATTAAAAAAAATCGAAATATAAAATAAGTGGAGTCCACATGCAAAGCATGCCCGCTATACTAGTACCTTAAAAATGAAAATGATTTGAAATTTATAGGGATTGTCTACTATGACGATAAAGAAAATGTAGTTAAACTTTAACATGGTAATTTTACTTTAGAAAAATTAGTTAGCTCACCTAATAGCGAACACACCCCCTGTAATATTGGATCAAGTTCGTGTTATGGTGTTTTTAGTCACCAAAGTATGGCACTTTGCCAGTAACGGACAGGTGTCCCCTTACATGCACCGCTCAAATTGAATTGAAGGTCAGAACCACCAATAATCCCAACTTAGCCAACTTACCGAGTCGACATCTCCTTAGATCGACTCGAAGGGCGGTACTTTCCGATCCTCTTGTCGAAGTGACTCTCTACGAGATCACTCGACAAGCTATTCGACACCAATAGTCTTTATGACACATCGGACCAAGTTGGCACCGAACGCCCCTAATCATTTCGCATTAAATACTGAGGTGACCTCTCCTCTATTCGTCAACCGACACCTGTATAGCAGATGCTGATGTGGCTGTCATCCCATACTCGACCGAAATTATCATTCTACCTTTTTATCACCACTATAAATAAGGTTACTATTTTCAACTATAAGGTAAGAAATCTCTCAGAATTCTTCTCCACTCCACTATACTTAAGAACTCACACAATTCATCACTTTCCCACTTAAGTCTATCACTGACTTGATCGTCGGAGGAAATACGGGGGAAGTAGTCCTCGTCCTCGTATGAGTTGCTATTTGTGCAGGAAGAAGCTACTCAACTCAAAACCAGATATTCGGAGAAGTTAGTGACCCCTAATTAACCTCACCCCATTACATTATCTATGTGATTATTAATATCAACAGTTTGGTTCTGAGTATAGGGCTAATCAGTCTCACCCTGGAGGACCACCCACATCATTCTTTTTCGAGCAAGTATGTCTGGTTCTAAGTATAGGGCTAATCAGTCTCACTTTGGAGGACCACACCAGAGCTACGTTACTCAAGCTCAGTTCGAAGAAAAGGCTCAGAAGATATCTAAATCCCTCTAACAGTAACTGGCTACCTTCACCAGCGAGCTCCTTAGCCGGTTTTCACAACCGTAACAAGCTACTTTCACTGTCCCCCCTTCTAAAGATCAATGATCGGGGACTCACCCCCTTCTGGAGCACAACAAATAGTCCTACATCAGACTCCTCATGCCGTTGCCAAGCAGTGGAGGGATCACGTCGAGTACGCGACCCCACCATCACATCGGTCAACTCACCTTGAGGAACCTCGCCGACGTCTCCTCCCTGATCCTAAAGTCACTGGTAAGAGTCCCGACACTAGTCACCCTGGGGATCATAGTAGGGGAGTAGTCTCTAAGAATCTCCCCCATCACCATGCCTCTCTGGCCCCTCTACTACCATAGGGGGCTCTAGATATGATCGGGTGTATAGACCGATCGTAGAAGCCATCGGGAGGAACACCCCCTTTCCTATGACCTTACGCCCCATGTGAGAAGTTCAAGATGCCTTGCGTGAAGAAGTATAAGGGCAAAGGAGAAACCTTCGAGCATGTTCAGAACTATTATGATATGATGAGCATGCTCCAGCATCGAAAGCAGTTATTTGCTGATGCTTCCCCATCACTCTATTAGGGAGCACCAAGCTCTAGTGGAACGCTCTTGAGAAGAAGCCCATCAGCAGCTTTCAGTAACTTAACCGGAAGTCCATCCACCGCTTCTTGGCTAACACTAAACAGAAGCTGCTCCATCATGTGTTAATCCAGATGTGACAAGAGCCCGAAGAAAGCCTTTGAGCCTACTTCAATAGGTTCCAGGCAAAGAGGCTAGATGTTAATGACCCGGGGAGTGCGCTTGCTATGTCCGCTCTTGTGGTTGGCTTGTAGAACAACGAATTAGCCGACTCACTTGCTAAGAAGCTGGTCGCCAATTATGAACAGCTGATGGCCAAAGCTCATGGGTATATGGACATGGAGGATGCTCGAGCTTATAAGGCGGCAGCCAGGGCCACAGAGACCTTCACAGCCATGACCTCAGTAGCAGCAGCAACCGTACCAGTAGTAGCACTAGTGCCACTTGCACCACCAACACCTGTAGCAGTACCGGTGGCAACGCCGACAATAGTGTTAACAAGAGCCCTCATAACAAGGTAGGAGTGGCCGAGAGACCCTCCTAGAGTTGACTCCTATTAAAATCGGTTTGATAGGAGGGACCGATGGAGGGACCCGGTGCCGAGGCCCACTCTCACTATCTTCATCACCTCCCTTATATAAGCTCTCACCATGATCCAAAAGGAGGGGCACCTCAATGAGCCCACTCCCAAAATGTAGTTGGATCCACGGAGCTGAGATATTCGATAGTATTTCTGCTACCATAAAGAACATGACCACCTCACCAACGATTGTCGTATCCTAAGAGAGACATCAAGGATCTAATCCAGAGAGGATACCTGAAGAAGCTCATCTCTCAGAGAGACTGGAGAGGAGCTACCCCAGCCAAGGCAGATAGGAGAACCCACTCACGATCACCTTGTCCTCGACCATGCCAGGATAGTCGACCCCCAGAGCCTAGCCATAAGGGGTCATCAACATGTTCAATAGTGGTCCCACCACAGAAGGGTCATCCAATAATGCCCGGAAGAAGTATGTTAAGAGGACGTTGTGGGTTGACCAGTGTGATAAGAGGTCGAGAGTGAAGGAGCCTATATCTTTTGGAGACGCCGACCTGAAGGGCATCGAGATGCCTTATGACAACCCTATTGTCATAACAGTTGGGATTGACGACTTCTAGGTGAAGAGGATTATGGTCGACACGGGAAGCTCGGTGGACATCCTGTATATCGACGCTTTCAACCAGATGGGCATCAATAAATCTCAGCTGCTCTCTTGTAGAGGCCCCCTTATTGGATTCACTAGCCATTCTCTCTTGCTGGAAGGGATGATCACTCTCCTTTTAATGGTCGGAGAGTACCTCGAGCAATCCACCATCCAAGTCTAATTCTTGGTATTGAATCTTAAGCCGGTCCATAATGTCTTCTTATGTCGAACCGCCCTCCACCTTTGGCAGGCCATCCCTTCAACCTACCACCACGTGATTAAATTCCCTACTCCTAAACAGAGTTGGGGTTGTCGGGTGCAACCAACGAGAGGCCAGGTCTTATTACCTGCTCTCGACTAAGGGTAAGGTGTGCGAGAGGCCTTGCCTATTAAGAAAACTTGCTTCTAAATGGAGAAAACAACGGAGCTGTAGAGGAAAATACCGGTGGAAGAGCTCTAGAAGATAGTAATCGACCAAGAAGGACAGATGACAGTCAAGATTGGATCCAGCCTAGTGGAGCCCTTTCGGGGAGCGTTGACGGAATTCTTGCAGGCAGATGCTGATGTGTTCGCCTGGGGGCTTGCAGATATGTCAGGGATTCCCCCCTGAGATGATAAGCTATGAGCTGGCTGTCAACAGGTAGCCTGTGCGATAGAAGAAGAGACATCTAGGCCCTGAACGACAGAAGTGATCGCCGATGAAGTCGAACGGCTCCTTAGAGCTGGTTTCATTCAGGAAGTTTAATATTCGGAATGGCTGGCCAATGTGGTGTTGGTAAAGAAGGCGTTGAACAAATGGAGGATATGTGTGTATGATAATCACATTTTATTATAATTTTATACCCTCATTATCTATTTTATATGAATAAATATACCACTAATAATTGTTTTTATCTTTTAATTGCGGGATAATGAAGAATAAATCTCAAACTCTCATCTCTTAACAAAAGCCCTTGATTTAATGAAGAAATGAAGCCCATGAAGCCAAACAATTTCTTTTAAATATTTTATGAAGTATTAAAAGCCCAAAATGTAAAGAAAATGTCAAAAGGCCCAAGCCCAAAGCCTACAAGAAGAAGGATTTTCGGAAAAGTAACCAGAGTGCATTGGGCATCGATGCCCGCATCTATGCCCGCATCGATGCCAGCATCGATACCCCTATCGATGCTGGTATCGATGCCATTGTCATTCTGTTACGAATCTAAGGCTGAAATTCATGGTTTTTGGATAAGATTTCGATCCAAGGGCTCTCAGTCACTGATGTTTACTATAAATAGGGGTAGAGAGTGAGGGGTTAGATGTGTGAAAAATTTTATAACTCCTTTTGGAGAGGAGAGCTACTCTTAATTGAGAAGTCCTTCCAAATTTATAACTTTTTGTTATAATTAATAATAATAATAATTTTTTTTACCACTTTAAATATTTCTTCTCTTTGTTGGATGATGAAGATGGAGATGAAGAATTATTTAGAGGTTTGCATTTCTTTTCTTTTTCTCTTTTATTTCTTTTTTATTGTTTATTAGTTTAGATTTATTTCTATGCTTATAGTTAGATTTTATTTTCTTATTAAATAGCCAAGAGGCTAGAACCCTCTTGCCTTAGATTTATCTCATGCTTATAGATTAGATTTATTTCATGCTTATAGAGTAGATTTATTTTCTTGCATTTAATTCTTGTAATTTATTTTGTAGTTTATATTTTATAATTTATTTTGTAGTTAGATTTTAATTTATTGTACTATTCACCTTAAGGCTAGAACCCTCTTGGGTTTAGTTTTTTTTTTTTTTTTTTTTTTGTTTGATTCGCCTTTAGGCTAGAACCCTCTAGGGAATCACTCTTTTCTAAAGAAGTGGGTTTAATTTTAGAATACCCATATCTATAATTGAATCCACCATTTTTAATTTCTTGCATTTTCTTTTATTCTTGAATTTTATTTTTCATTCTTGATTTTCATTTGTTTCTCGATTTTATTCATTCTGGCCTTATTGAACACATTCATTCTTTGTCACATCCACTCTCACTTATATTTTGCGCCTATTTACATACTATTTTCACTCTCTCAATCTCTTCACAATCACATTCACTCATCACTCCTATTTGTCACGCACACAATATAAGAACCGATTTTATATTTTCTCCTACAAAACACCTTCCTCGTGGGATCGATAACTCTTTATACTATAACTTGATTAGTTGTGCACTTGTAACTTTTTGGTATATGTTTATGCCGCATCAAGTTTTTGGCGTCGTTGCCGGGTGTAGGCATATAAAATTGCTTATAGATCCTTTAGCACAGCTCGGCACAAACCGACGAACCATCGGGCGACATATCCAAACACGAGTGTCAGTCCACAACGCCGAAGCCAAGTGACACGCAACGAAGCGGGTTGACGAGGCGACAAGGCTAACGAACCGCACGCAAACAATGGAATACATCCAATCGCATGCGGAATCAAACTAATAGTTCGGTGAGTCAACGAGTCATCCAACCATAGAATGGATTTGAACTCAAACACTGAGGCGAATTTACTGCCATATCGGGATTCGGACTGCCAAATCAGAGTCTGGATCAACAACGAAGCGCAAAACTGGACAACGGACACAACACGGCAACACCTTGAGGACTCGGCCAAAACCGAGCCACCTCTAGGTGGCTCGGTGGCCGAGCCACCTCTAGGTGGCCGGCCCAGATCTGTGCCAAGGCACAGATCTGAGAGCCTATAAATATGAGGGCATTGTTTATTTTTGAGAGGTGGGAACTTTTGGAGCCGAAACTCTGACGAATTAAGAATTAACTTTGGAGTTTTGAAGACTTGAAGACTTGGACATTCAGATCTGGTTCTTGGCGAGCATCCACGTCACAAAAGGCAGGAGTTCGAGAGAGAGAGATCAGATCTGAGATCTACACGAAGTAATACTCCGGATCAAAGCTTGGCCTTTGATCCCGAGAACTAAAGGCTATTATTTCCTTGGTGAAATAGTACCCCTCGGCTGTTATTTCCTTAGTGAGATAACACCCATCAAATCGTATAGATCCGACCGGATCTAGATCACGCGGTAGTCCACGGATAAACCCTGACGCAGGCAAAGAACCCACCAAAGTGAGTGACCGCAAAACAGGAGCTCGTGATTCGTTCAAAAGGAAAGTTGTAATTTTTATTTATTTTTTTGATCTCATTGTAACCGGATCTTATAAAAAGACCGGATTTTTGTAATCGATAAACTATCAAAGAGTGTGCAATGACATCAATGAAGAACACAATTTTTCCCGCGAACAATCTGGCGACCACAGTCTTTGCACTTATGCCATAAAGTACCATATTCACACTTATAACATAAGGCAACCCTTGTTTGGTTTTAATTGCACTCAAGTACCTATAGTTTCCCCTACTTTGCCTTCGTTTGGTTTAATTGCCCTTGTTTTGTTTAATTGTAACTCATAAAAGTAAGCACGATATATATGATAACCAAAAGAAGAAGAATCAATGCAATCCTGCAAAAAAAAAATTTTCGCATCAGCAAGTTGAATACATTTTATCAAGTGCCAGCTAACATGTTTTGATGCCTCCACCGTTGAGGGCGTTGTCACTCTCTCGAAGAGAGCCCGCCAGAGGCGACGTCAACGCCTTGCGCGGCAACTCGCAAAGGCGATGGAGTCCACCGACGGAGTCCGCTATCACGCAGATCTGAAGAGCAGGAGAGGCAAACAGCCTCAACCACCGAGGAATGGCGACTCCTCCAAGCCGCCAACAAACGAATGGGTCCATGTCAAACGGAACCGTTCGACACTTGAGGAGCGCATTCGCAGGCGCCGAGCACTATCAGCGCAGGCACGGGCTCAAGTCCAAGAAGCCCGTAGAAGACTGCAGAAGGACGTGGCCAAGAAGCCGCCACCAACCAGCCAAGTATGGAAGCCAAAGTCTGAAGCGGCGATTCAGGCTAAGGCAAAATTGTTGCAGCCTTCGAAGCAAGGTCAACCTCCGGTGAATCAACCAAAGTCGTCGATAATTCCAATAGCTTCTCCGGGAGATCATGCAGAATCATCCCGAAGGAAGAAGCCAGTTTTGGAGCGCCTCGGTCCACTTCCTGATGGACGATGCAAAGCTCCTGTTCAAGATCGTTTGGGCCCGATGAAGAAACCCCGAACGACTCAACACGCTGGGGGTCACCGTCACCTCCAACATGACAAGGAGCTCAAGGCAGCTACGCGCACCAATTTGCGCATTGAAGTCTAGGAACCCGCTGAGAACTCACGCCCAAAAAGGCATGTTTCGAGGCGCGTAACTTTTGAAAGCCCAAAGAAGGCAGTTCACCCTCAGAAGGAAACATTATCATCTGATGACGATAATGATATACCTGAGAAGTCGTGCCAACACACGATAGGTCAAACAGACGAATTGTACTATCGTGTTGGGGGTACGAGTAGAACCAGGAAGAGGAGTCCCCGAGAACAGGAAACTCAATGCCCCTGTTCCAAACTCATTCGGGCAGTATTGTCTGAGTGCAACTGCATCAAGGCGGTCCCCAAAAGAGTTTCGGTTTTTGAAAGACTTAGTACCGAAACGCCAAAACCAAGGCCTAGGCGTTTCCGACGAAGAAGAACGGTAGTCGAAGATGGAGAATTTCCGAGGGTCATCACCAATATGACCAGCAAAAGGGCATCGACACGGGATAATCCCGAGTTAATTCCACCAGTACCCTGGTATCTAACTCGTCTGCAGTCTGGAGCCATTACACGAGGAACTTATGGTAGGGTTCGGACAAGACTACCTTCAGAAGATGAAGAATCCGATGCCGGCTCCGCGGTTGCATCAGATAATACGGTATCCAGCGATGGACAACCCCGCGAGGCACTTATGATAAGTGCGGAACAAGTGGACAAGATGCTTGAAGAGGCCATGGCTAAACAACAGGAGACCTTCAGGTTCGAAATGCAGATGGCCATGCAGAACATGAGAGAAATGCATGACCAACAAATCCAAGCATTGACGAACCAGCAAGGCGAGCCAAGTCGTCGTAACCCGGTTAATCTGGAAGATGAGGATATAAATGCGAATGAGACTCATAATACCAATAATCCTCCCGTCAATGCAGAGGGTGGTAACGAGAATGCTAGCAAAAACACAGGTGAAAACTTGAAGATCAAGAACCTCGAGAGCAAAATCAATACATTGATTTCCGCTTAAGAGATGAAGAAAACAGGCATTCCTTGCCCATACCCAAGAGAATGGGAATCGGTCCCATATCCGGCGAAGTTCAATCTAATTAACTTCACGCCGTTTAATGGGATGGGTTCACCCACTCAGCATTTAATCTACTTCAAATCGCACCTGGGGGTTATCTCTGGTAATGAGCCTCTGATGGTGCGGTCCTTCGTTGGCACTCTTTGTGGAGCCGCCTTCGATTGGTATCGTCGCCTCAAGCCAGGAAGCGTGAATAGCTGGGATGACATGGAGACAAAATTCCTCGCTAATTTCTTCGACGACGACACAGAGATATCCATCGGGTCGTTGCTTGATGAGAAACAGAAAGACGGGGAATTGGTCGACACCTTCGTCAAGAGGTTCCGAGGCGATGAACTGTCGGGACCCGATCACCGAGGAATTCATCCTCCAGACTTGCCACAACAACCTTGCACTGGACGTGTTGGAAGCAATGGGGACAGCACCGTCCAAAACCTGGAAGGATTTGAAGGTCCGAGGAGAGCAAGCTGAGCGATTCCTCAGAAGGAAGAAGGCGGAGAGAGGCCAACAGGCGACGAATGCTCCGCAACAGAATTTCGTCCCACGGGGGAAAGGTAAGGCACATGCTAATGCAGTTGATGCTAATCAAACATTCCAATTGCAGCCGCAGCAACAGCCGCAGCAACAAGCGCCACAACAGTCTCGGGGACAATGGCAACAACGGCCTCAGAAGCAGAAATCTTTATCCTTTTCTTCTCATAAAAAACTAATTTTTTTCTTTCTTTATAAAAAAAATAAAAAGAAATAGTTTTGGTGTATGCAACAGTGGATTAGGGATAATACACATCGATTAATTCGTTTTGAACCAATCATAGAAATGGAGCATCCTAATCCACCCGTTCTTCATGATATGTGCTATCCCATTAGGAATGCAATCTCCTCTTGCATTAGGCTCCCCGAAACAAATGGAATAAATTTTGAGCTTAGACCGCATTACATAAATATGCCGAAACAAATGGAATAAATTTTGAGCTTAGACCGCATTACATAAATATGCTTCCCAAATTCCTTGGAAATAAAACAGAAGATGCATATATTTTTATCTCGGAATTTGAGGAAGTGTGTATTATGATTAAAATGAGAGAATTAACAGAAGATGTAATCAAACTCAGATTTATTCCATTTGCTCTCAAAGACAAAGCAAAAAAATGATTGTATAGCTTACCCATAAATTCCATCACTACGTGGGAGGAATTTATCATCGTTTTTCTTAAGAAATTTTTTTCTATCCATAAAACGGTGAAGATAAGAAACAGCATCATGAATTTTAAAATTGTCCCGAGAGAACCCTTTTGGAAGTATTTTGACCGATTTAAAGATCTTCTCATCCAATGTCCTCATCACGGTTTAGAAAAATGGCGATTGTGCCAAATATTTTACGAAAAATTAGATTATTCTGCAAAAACTTTCTTAGAATCAATGTGCCACGGGTATTCATGAGGAAAAACGCTGATGAAGCTTGGGAGTTTTTAGAGAGTCTTTCTGAAAAAACCATGCAATAGGAACACTGTGATGACCGAGTGTCATCAGTTCCCCAACCTAAATCCAGTGGTATTTTCTTAGAGTCGAACATTGCATCTGAAGCTAAGATGGCTACAATCATGCGTAGGTTAGAAGCTTTAGAAATCAAGGAAAGAGCCCCGGCTCAAATCAATCAAGTTTCAGCCTCAGGATGTCACAATTGTTTGTCACCATCTCATATTTCAGAAGAATATCCTTTCTTAGGAAATAATCAGCTATTAGGACAGGTCAACGCTGCATTCCAGCGTTATGCAAATGATCAATTCTTTCCAACTTACAATCCAGGTTGGAGAAATCATCTCAACTTTGCATGGAATCAAGGAAATTCTCCCGGAACTCAAAACTTTACTCCCGCTTCGACCCAACATTTTCCTAGGGAAAATACAGTTCCTTTCAATTCTCATCCACAATTTCAACAACCCAATCTGCCGTATCAAAATCAGTCTCCTCTTCATCAAGGTATAATTCAGACTCCTCACAATCCAGATCAGGATAAACGTCTCAATGTCTTGGAAATGGGTTTGGAAACCATAATTAAGGCCTCCACTCAAACCACGAATATGTTGACTCAAACATCCAGCACTCTGAATTCCTTTATGCAATCAACTAGACAAATGCTCAACTCCAACACTCAAACTATAGCTAGATTAGAATCCCAGTTTGGTCAACTAGCTAGTGCCGTGAGTGAAAGAGAGAAAGGAAAATTTCTGAGTCAACCCGTGGTCAACCCTAAGGACACAGGATGCAGTTCATCCTATGAAGCTCAAGTGAATGCAATCCATTCACTTCGGTCAGGTAGACAAGTCGATAATCAAGTGAGAACTCCTCCAAGTCAAACTTTTGATCCAGTACAAATTCCTTCTCCTTCTCCTTCTAATGAATCTATTCAACAAACACCCTCCTCAGATGATCAAGAACCTGAACTGAAACCTGAGCCTGCTTTTGATAGGTTTAAACCAGTTGCTCCTTTTCCAGATAGACTCAGGCTTAGGAAACACTCCTCTCAAGAGGAGAAGATCCTAGAAACATTCAAGCAGGTTAAGGTCAATATTCCTCTCTTAGATGTAATTGAACAAATTTTATCTTATGCTAAATTTTTAAAAGAATTATGCACTAAGAAGAGAATAAATGTTCCAAAGAAAATCTTTTTAGCCGCCAATATCAGTGAAATGCTATCAAATCTCATACCTTTGAAACGTAAAGATCCAGGTTCCCCCATCATTTCATGTATCATTGGTAATACTCACATTGATAAGGCGTTTTTAGACTTAGGGGCTAGTGTTAATTTGCTTCCATATTCAGTCTACCAGCAATTGGGTCTAGGTGTTCTGAACCCAACCAAATGCACCTTATAGTTGGCTGATAGATCTGTTAAAGTCCTTATGGGTGAGTTAGAAGATGTTCTGATTAAGGTTGGAGATTTTATTTTTTCAGTAGATTTTGTAGTCTTGGAAACACAGCCTGTTTCTAATCCCAAAGAACAGACACTTGTCATCTTAGGACGACCTTTCTTAGCCACTTCTAATGCTCTCATTAACTATAGAACTGGTCAAATGAAGCTGTCCTTTGGGAATTTGACTGCTGATCTTAACATTTTTAATCCAGGGGACCAGCCAAATAATCAGCCTCTAAAAATAAATTACATTCAGGAAAGATCAGAAGAGAAAGAAGAGTCTGATTTAAGTTTTGAGGAAATTTTTGATGAAGAGTTAGAGTTTTTAGAAGAAGTAGATCAGGTCCTTGAAGTTTTGGAGCGCCTCGGTCCACTTCCCAAAGAACGAGGCAAAACTCCAGTTCAAGAACGGTTGGGGCCAGTGAAGAAGTCCCAAACAATTCAACATGCTGGGGGTTGCCACAACCCTCAACACTTGGAGAAAATCGTGGCACCCAAGCGCACAACTTTGCGCATCGAAGTACAGGAGCACGCTGAAGACTCGCGCCCACAAAGGCACGTTTCTAGGCGTGTAACTTTTGAAAGCCCAAAGATTTTGAAGAACTCTTTCTTGATGAACTTAGATTCTTGGAGAATAATCAACAACCAAATTTTCACAACTCTACAGAAGAATTGGTTGTTAGAAAACAAAACTTCACAGTACAAGAGTCTGAATTTATTAAGAAATACAAAATGCATGACACCAATAATACCTACCTTACTTTGTTGCAAGAATTATTGAACACCCCGAAATGCTTGGAATTTTACATTATTGATTATATCATTCTGAATTTATTTAAAATCCGGGGAAGAATTTTCAACAATAAGGTAGGATTCAATGTAGAATACGAGCCCTTCATGTTGAACACTTCATTCTACATTATTTGTTTTGTTTATTTTAGAATAATAAAAAGAATTTATTCTTCTCTCATTCGAGAGTTTCTTATTCAGTGAAAAAAAAAAAAAAGGACTAGACGTTTCCGAAGAAGGAGAGCAATGGTCGAAGACGGTGAACATTCAAGGGTCACTACCAATATGACCAGCAAGGGGACATCGGCACGGGATGATCTCGAGTCGATTCTGAGAGCCTCCTGGCCTAGAACCCGTCTGCAGTCCGGAACCATCGAGCGAGCAACCTACGGTAGGGTTCGGATAAGACGCCCTTCAAAAGATGAAGAATCTGATGCTGGCTCCGCAGTCGTATCAGATAATACGGTATCCAGCGAGGGACAACCCCGCGAGGCACTTATGATAAGTGCGGAACAAATCGCTTGTTTTGTTTATTTTAGAATAATAAAAAGAATTTATTCTTCTCTCGTTCGAGAGTTTCTTATTCAGTTGGAAAAAAATAAAAAAAAAGAGAAAAAAAAATTAAAAAAAAGAGAAAAGAAATAAAAAAGAAATAAAAAAGAGAAAGAAGAATAAAATTTTGATTCCATCCTCCTCAGACCAAAGGTAATTGCAGATTTTTATCAGCCGGCCAAATGTAAGTATTTCACTTCTTATCTATTTTACTTTGTGCGTCATAGAGTTTACATTGAGGACAATGCAAAATTTAGGTGTGGGGGTGAGAATTAGTTATTTTTTCTCTTTGTTTTACATTTTTTGTTACATTTTTGTCAAATTTTTTTCCTTTTCCAAAAAAAAGAGAAAAAAAATTATAAAAATATCGTCACTTGCCAAATTGATAGAATTATGTAATAATTGATTTATTCACTTATGATAAGTGCGGAACAAATCGCCAAGATGCTTGAAGATGCCTTAGCTAAGCAGCAGGAAACCTTTAGGTTCGAGATGCAGATGGCCATGCAAAACATGAGAGAAATGCATGACCAACAAATCCAAGCATTAGCGAACCAGCAAAAGAAATGATTTTCAAAGTAGTATACTTCACTTAAGCCTTAACTTAGATTTTTATTTAAAATAATGAAATGTATACATGCTTAGCTTAGAGTTAAAAATAATTTTTCAAAGTGTCTTGACTTATATTTTTCAGAATATATATACATATACATTAAAAAAATATTTACAAAAGAAGAGTGCAAAAAATGGGCACAAAAAAATTTCTTAAATTCAAGGTGATTCTATCTTATAAAGCCTAAGTTGACCAAGTAATTAAGCCCAAGGAGTATTTTCATACTTAATGACCTAAGCCCAATTGGGTTGGGATCCATTGGCCCAAAACTCGTTAAATGGTCGCTTAGAAAGCCCATTAAAGTAGGGAAAAAATCACCAAGGAAGAAAGAGTTAAAAATAATATAAAAAAGATATAAAAATAAAAATAAGAATACTAATAAATGTTTTATATATGTATATATGGTCTTGGAAAATATTTTAGATCAAGCAACTTGAATATTATTTTAAACAAAGAGTTAGCATATTCTTTTCAAAACTTTTAAATTAAATTTCTAAGTTTGACTTGGTTTTGTATTGCTATAATAAGAAGATTCTCTAGAAAATTTACCTTAGAGATATATATAAAAATATTTTTTTGAGTAATAACTAGCATCAATTATCAAGTAAATTTAGTTATTTACTAACTTCTTTAATTTGGCAAGATGACTGAATTTTATGGGTATATTCACTATAAACTCTCACGAGACTACAACTCATCCACTAGGGTAACCTAGGGGTTTAAATGCTTATTGTATGCGCTAAATACAACCGTGATTCCTGCAAAAGTGAGTTAGGTTTTCTTTCATTTTTCTTTCTTTGCTAGAGGACTAGCAAAAGTTTAAGTGTGGGGGTATTTGATAATCACATTTTATTATAATTTTATACCCTCATTATCTATTTTATATGAATAAATATACCACTAATAATTTTTTTAATCTTTTAATTGTAGGTTAATGAAGAATAAATCTCAAACTCTCAACAGAAGCCCTTGATTTAATGAAGAAATAAAGCCCATGAAGCCAAACAATTTCTTTCAAATATTTTATGAAGTATTAAAAGCTCAAAATGCAAAGAAAATGTCAAAAGGCCCAAGCCCAAAGCCTACAAGAAGAAGGATTTTCGGAAAAGTAACCAGAGTGCATTGGGCATCGATGCCAGCATCGATGCCTGCATCGATGCCAGCATCGATACCCCTATCGATGCTGGTATTGATACCATCGTCATTCTGTTACGAATCTAAGGCTGAAATTCATGGTTTTTGGATAAGATTTCGATCCAATGGCTCTCATTCATTGATGTTTACTATAAATAGGGGTAGAGAGTGAGGGGTTAGATGTGTGAAAAATTTTATAACTCCTTTTGGAGAGGAGGGCTACTCTTAATTGAGAATGCCTTCCAAATTTATAACTTTTTGTTACAATTAATAATAATAATTTTTTCACCACTTTAAATATTTCTTCTCTTTGTTGGATGATGAAGAAGGAGATGAAGAATTATTTAGAGGTTTGTATTTCTTTTCTTTTTCTATTTTATTTCTTTTTTATTGCTTATTAGTTTAGATTTATTTCTATGCTTATAGTTAGATTTTATTTTCTTATTAAATAGCCAAGAGGCTAGAACCCTCTTGCCTTAGATTTATTTCATGCTTATAGAGTTTTTTTTGTTAAATAGCCAAGAGGCTAGAACCCTCTTGCCTTAGATTTATTTCATGCTTATAGATTAAATTTATTTCATGCTTATAGAGTAGATTTATTTTCTTGCATTTAATTCTTACAATTTATTTTGTAGTGTAGATTTTGTAATTTATTTTGTAGTTAGATTTTAATTTCTTATACTATTCACCTTGAGGCTAGAACCCTCTTGGGTTTAGTTTTTCTTTTTGATTATTTTCATTTTGTTTGATTTGCTTTTAGGTTAGAACCCTCTAGGGAATCACCCTTTTCTAAAGAAGTGGGTTCAATTTTAGATTACCCATATCCATAATTAAATCCACCATCTTTAATTTCTTGCATTTTCTTTTATTCTTGAATTTTATTTTTTATTCTTGATTTTCATTTGTTTCTCGATTTTATTCATTCTTGCCTTATTGATCACATTCATTCTATGTCACATCCACTCTCACTTATATTTTGCGCCTATTTACACACCATTTTTACTCTCTCAATCTCTTCACAATCACATTCACTCATCACTCCTATTTGTCACGCACACAACATAAGAATCGATTTTATATTTTCTTCTACAAAACATCTTCCTCGTAGGATTGATAACTCTTTATACTATAACTTGATTAGTTGTGCACTTGTAACTTTTTGGTATATGTTTATGCCGCATCAGTGTACTTCACCGACCTCAACAAAGTTTTCCCCAAGGATAGCTATCCCCTGCCTCGAATCGATCAGCTAGTTGGCGAGAGTGTAAGGCAAGAGCTGCTTAGCTTCATCGACGCCTTCTCCGGCTACAACCAAATTTTCATGGTGGAACAAGACAAGGAGAAGACCTCCTTTATCATTGACAAAAGGACATATTGCTACAAGATGATGCCGTTTGGACTGAAGAATGATGGGGCCACTTACCAGAGACTTGTCAATAAGGTCTTCAAGCACCAGATCAGCCACAATTTGGAAGCTTATGTGGACGACCTACTGCTGAAGTCAAAACATGCATCAGCCCATATATAAGATCTAGACAAGACCTTCTCCACCCCTTAACGCTACCGCATGAAGCTCAATCTCACCAAGTGTGCCTTTAGGCATGCAATCGGGAAAGTTTCTAGGGTTCATGATTACATATAGAGACATAGAGATCAACCCCAAAAAGATAGTCGTCATAAAGAGACCACCCAAACTACGTACCTTGAAGGATGTTAAGAAGCTGAACGAGAAGATAGCGGTGCTAGATCGATTCCTCTCCAAATCTACTAAGAGGAGCCTCTCATTCTTCAAAACCTTGAGGGGTAGCAAAAATGTGAAGAAGAGCATGATTTGAAAGGCTGAATGCAGTGCAGCTTTTAAAGATCTCAAGGTCTACTTGAGTACCAAACCATTACTGAGCCAGCCCATAGGGGGAGAGACTTTGCACCTATATATGGTTGTCTCCTACGTAGCTGTCAGCTCCATCCTTGCTCGAGAAGAAGAGAATGTCCAGAAGCTCGTGTACTAAGTGAGCCAAATTCTGAAAGCGGATGAGCTCAACTACCCCCTCATAGAAAAGACTGCTTTCATCCTCATCACCACCGCGAGGAGACTCCACCCTTACTTCTAGCCCATACCGTAATCATGCGGATAAGTCTGCCTCTGAAGAAAGTACTGGGTAGTCACATAACCTCCAAAAGAATGGTCACATAGGCAGTCAAACTCAGTGAATATGATGTGTAGTTCGAGCCCAAGATGATGATCAAAGCCCAAGCATTGGCCAACTTTCTGATCAAGTTGCCCTCGTCAAGTGACGAGCCAGCACCCCCTCATCGTCGACTCACCAAGAACCCCTAATGCCCCAGCGGTCCGAGCACCTACCCTATAGATCTGTCATACTCCAAAATATGGTTCACCCGAGTTTGCTTCATGGTGGTTGTTAAAGGTGGACGGGTTCTCCAGAGAGACGACAATGGAGCGGAAGTGGTCTTGCGCAGCCCTGACGGGTTAATGCACGAGAACTCTATTTCTTTTAATTTCTCAATCTCAAATAATGAAGCTGAATATGAGGCTCTTCTTTCTAGCCTTCAAGCAACACAAGCACTAAAGGCAGAATGCCTCTACATATTGGTCAACTCAGAGTTGGTTGTATATCAGGTGAACGAGCAATATGCGGCTAAAGACTTAAGGATGGCCTTGTACCTCAAAGTGGTTAAGAAGCCATTGGTCGGCTTTATAGACTTCAAGGTGGCCTAAGTCCCCCGTGCTCTCAGTGACTGGACGGATGCCCTAAGCTTGGGTCAACAAGCTCAAGAAATAGCTCATGGCCTATTTATACTGACACCCTCAAGCGACCCAGCATTTCCAAGTCGTCGAAGACCTTCATCCATATGGAAACACCCGTGATGTCTTATTGGCTGAATCGCATTACCCTCTACTTGACACAAGGCACCTTGCCTGGAGATCCCACCAAAGCCAGGCATATTTGTTTGGGGAGAAAGTTGATGATTTCATTGCTGTATTCATTACAACTTCAAACATTACAATGAAAAGAAAAAAATAGTCCTTTTATAAGACCCTTACACAATGAAAACAAAAAAAAGTAAACTTTTGTCAAACAGCACAACAGACGTTTATCCTCCGCTTCTTGCATAGGATCTTAGCCTGTGATGGAGATATTGATATCCGTGGACTACCAAGCGATCATATCGGATCTGGAGTTTCATTGATTCGTGAAGAAATCAAGAAACCGAAGCAGTTATCTCGGCAACAGCGAGATAATCACTCTTCTCGAAATCACCACAACGGGGCAATCTCAAGGATAAGAAATGGGAGCTACAGATCTGACGAACTCTTCTTCTTCGTGTTAAAGAACTCGCTCCGATCTCCTCCTCTCTTCTGAAATTCATTCTTCTTCAGTCTTCAATTTAGCAGGGCTTCGTCAACGCTCGAGAATTCTAGATCTGGAAAAATGAAGGCCCTGAGGCTGTATTTATAGACTTCAGTGTAGGCGTCTAAAAAATACCTATGGGTGCCCGCACACAGTTCAAGACAAAGAGAAGGTGATGAACGTCGTTATCCGAATCAAAGAGGATTATCCAACGCCGACAAGCGCATGAAGCGAATCGGCAAACTGTTGATGACACGACAACGAACCACCGCAATGGAAAACACCAAGTGGACCGCATGCGTTAATCTACTCAAAGCATACAAACGCGCCCAACAGTCAGTTAACACGCACGCATCATTCAGCTCGTGCATGTCAATCAGTGCGCGCGTCAATCAGTTCACGATGGCGTCAATCAACGTACATTAATCAACTCGCGTGGAGCATACAAGTCAACACGACGGATGAGTAAACAAAACGGGAGAAACTACAAGTCCCGGAAGATCGGAAAAGCCGTAAAAACATAAGAAATCAGCGAAATCAGCGCGCCGCGCGAGACGGACCAAACCGACCCGCGCCCACGCGGGTCGGCCAAGTCCGACCCGCGGCGGCGCGGGTCGGACAAAGCCGACCCGCGGCGGCGCGGGTCGGACAAAGCCGACCCGCGTCAGTTCACGATGGCGTCAATCAACGTACATTAATCAACTCGCGTGGAGCATACAAGTCAACACGACGGATGAGTAAACAAAACGGGAGAAACTACAAGTCCCGGAAGATCGGAAAAGCCGTAAAACGCTCGCGCGGGTCGGACCACGCCGACCCGCGCAAGCGCGGGTCAGACTTGTCCTGCGCGCGCTGTTTTGACCCGGTTCGGTTTTTGATGGTTTTTCTCGAGATTTGTTGGTTCCTGAGCATCCAAACTGACTTGATATCATCTACAAACGTGGTTAGGCTGTTATTGACTAAAGATAAGGCCAAATCACTTGTTCTCATCCAAATAACCGCTTCCGAAGCCCTATAAATACAAGCATAGGGCCTCCTTTCAGAGGGGGCGATTGCTTATCAAGACGAGGAGGTGCTGCCGGATTGTGGAGTCAAAGGAGCACGAATTTCAGCGAGGGTTGACAGATCTTGGCGAGTTCTTCGGCATAAAGAAGGAGAGTTCGAGAGATCCGACGCCCGTTCCCGTCCGTCCCTTGAGATTAGGCTTGGTCTTAATCTCGAGAAGAGCCCTGATTTCGCTTGGTCGATCTCAGCGCTTCAAATCAAATACTTCCTCGACGAAGGCGAAGCTCTGCCGAATTTTCCATTAACCGGATCCAGATCTAAGGCGGTCCACGGATAAACCCCGGCACAGGCAAAGATCCCACGCAAGCAGAAGACCGATAAACGATCTCTGCGTTTGTTTTGACGAGAGTTGTAACTTTTGTTTTCATTGTGTAAAGATCTTATAAAAAGATTATCTTTTTTTGTTTTCATTGTAACGACCGAAGTTGTAATGAATACCACAATGAATACTGTAGGCGTCAAAAAATGCTAATAGATATCCCAAGCATAGAGAAGATCACTCAAAAATTCACAAGAAAGGATTTCATACTGTTTTGGAAAAATCAAAACAAGTATGAACTGTCTCGCCAGCGAGACAGTCTCTGCTGTCTCGCCAGCGAGACAGTCTCTGCTGTCTCGCCAGCGAGACAGTGTTGAAATAGTCAAAACTACATTTGTAACTGCCCTACACGTGTCCATTAACTGCCAAGGGACGTGGGAAACATCATGGGCGAAAATCACGTGGATAACTGCCAAAATAACGGAGTTTGAAACGTGAGAGAACAGTTACAGCGAGAAACTGCCATTTTCCGAGACAGCATTTACTGTCTCGCTGAGCGAGACAGCAAATTTACTGTCTCGCGGGTCGAGACAGCAAACGCTGTCTCGCCCAGCGAGACAGTAAACACTGTCTCGCCGTACTGACTTCTTCGATTGTTAAGTTTTTGCAGTTACTGACCCTTGAGGCTATAAATACCCCCCTAGGGTCACTTCTGACGAGGATCGAGCATTTGTTAGAGCATTCCAGAGCAGAGAGAGCAGAGATTTGAGTTCTTTTCTTGCAACGCCTTGAAATTAAGCTTCGACTTGATTTTAAGAAGAACGACTATCTTACTTCGATAAGATATCGTTTCAATTTCTACTTCGATAACGAAGTTAGAATCATAAGCCCCCTCTTCACGATCTGTGAATCGGCGGTCCACGAACCAAAGCGTTCCCGGCACAGGCAAAGTCCCACGAAAACGAGAATTGATAGACGATTTTCGTGTTTGTTTCTCAAGAGTTGTAATTTTTGTTTTGTTGTGTAGAAAAAGTCTTATAAAAAGATTATTCTTTCGAATTTGTTGTAATCGAACAAAGTTATAATGAATTCCACAGCAGCGACTTTTGAACCAAACAAGCTGGCGACCACAGTGGGAGCCAGCGGTCTCGCTGCCGAGACC
>NC_033796.1:71751134-71752541 GCF_001876935.1 Asparagus officinalis
GCGCGCGCGAATTCTTGCGCAAGAGGTCAAAAGATTACAGAGGGAAGAAGTGGAAAAGAAGCCACCAAAACAGCACAAAGTTTGGAGGCCAAAGTACAAGACGGCGGCCGAAAACGCCAAAACGCAGGTCGCTCCAATCCGACCCGCCAAAACGCAGGTCGCTCCAATCCGACCCGCCAAAACACAGGTCACTCCAATCCGACCCGCCAATTTGCAGGTCACTCCAATCCGACCCCTGGGATCCGACCTTCCAAATCACAGGTCACTTGGATCCGACCTTCCACTTTGTAGGTCACTTGGATCCGACCTTTCAAATCGCAGGTCACTTGGATCCGACCCTCCACTTTGCGGGTCGCTTGGATCCGACTCTCCACTTCGCGGGTCACTGAGTCCGACCCCACTTGGATCCGATCCTCCAAATCGCGGGTCCCTTGGATCCGCCCCTCCACTTTGCGGGTCACTTGGATCCGACCCTCCACTTCGTGGGTCACTTGGATCCGATCTTCCAAATCGCGGGTCACTTGAATCCAACCCTTCAACCCGTCGGTCACTTAAATCTGACCCGCGCCAGGGTCGAGACAGAAGATGTTCTGCACCGGTTACGTTGATCCCTTTGAATTCCGCACCTCTGGTGGAGCCCCACGACAACATGGATTTGTCCCGATTCAAGGTAAGGATAGTTGATCGCCTGGGTCCTTTACACGAGGATCGAGACAAAGTTCTGAGCAAAGAACGTTTGGGTCCGGTGACTGAACCCCGAGCGATTCGTCGAGCTGGGGGTCGCACACGCCCTCATAACAATTTCAAGCCTTCTCATACTCCAATTTTCGCCCGCCTGGGGGTGTGTATCCAAAACCAAGAGCCTGTTGAGATCATGCGCTCCCAAAAGCGTAGTTCTAAACACGTGACTCTTAATAATGCTAATAAAGCGGCAAATCCCCTGAAAGAAACGTATTCATCTGACGATGACAACATTATGCTAGGGGAGTCATGTCAACACACGATAGGTTGCTCCGGTCATCTGATCGATGAGTTGTACTATCGGGCTGGGGGTATGAACGAGTCTCGGAAAAGATATGCCCGAGAAACCAAATCTCACTACCCGTGCGCCGAACTAATCAGGACAATATTATCAGCATGTAGTTGCCCCAAGACCGCTCCGCAGAGGGTCTCGGTATCCGAGAGGATCTCCAACGAAATGACTAAGTTCAAACCAAAACGTCTCCGTAAAAAGAGATCGGTTGTTCAAGGTGACGAACTCCCGGAAGTCACAATAAATATGGCTGATAAGGGAAAGTCGATTCGACCTTCTAGCTCTGACCCGCTTATATCTCATTAGCTAACCCGGTTGCGATCAGGGACCACTAGACGCAGGGACTACCAGAGAATGCAGAGAGGGTTATCCTC
>NC_033796.1:71753541-71812391 GCF_001876935.1 Asparagus officinalis
TTTGATTTCTTAAAACCGCTGCCCTTGTGTATAAAACCGCGGACAATTAGCGGCTATCCAAGAAACCATCGTTTGCCAACTGCTTGCATTTTCAAAACTGTGCTTTGTGTATGAACCTTACCATTAGCATATGTTAACCGCTACAGAAAACGTTCTTTTTGTGAAAAACCGTTGCGTTGCCCTCATCTTAGAAACCGGGCATGGTTGTGAAACCGCTACCTTATGCTATAGCCTACGCACCGGCCCAGCCAATGAACAGTCTTTTGTAACCGTTGCCGCTTGTGTAATTGCAACGGTTTAGATGCCTTAATGCACCGAGCGTCGCCTGCATTGTTGCTGCGATGCCCGCCGGTCCGCCTCCTACGGTCGATCTCATGCCACCACGCGGTTTAAACCGTTGCGGTCTAGAGCAAATATGGTGGTAGTCGATCTTCTGTATCAGCCTCTATAAAGTGAGCTTCAATGTATGAACGATGGTAATACGATATTATGACAACTTTACAGTTACTATAACATATTCATGCCTTATTATAGTAAAAATTAATTATTTACATGAACGGTGACTGAAGGGCCAAGCGTTAAGTGTCAAGTTAAACTTTTAGGGAATCTCATGATTTCTACGACCACAAGGAGACTTTTTGAAGTACACTTTTATATAAGCCTTCAACTTACCTAGGGATTGCAGTTCCTTCATTGATGCCTATATAAATGGGAGAGAATTAATTAAGGTTTAAGCATATTGTTTAATCCAGCACAACGCATACCCTGCAAAAGAACAACTCATTAAAACGAAACTTTGCTTCTGAAGTTCAAGCGCTTAAGCATGCATGACAACACATGACATGTACTGATGTGAGCCTACCTCATACACATGGTGATTTAAATTGTGTCTCTCTGTCCTGTTGTTATTAGACACAAAGGCCTTGTTAACATATACTAGTTTGAAAGGTTGTCCTAAAGTAATGAATGAGACATAGAAATATTCATCTATAGAGTGGATTATTCAAAGATAGCACGAGACACTTCCACAGCAACTAGATAGCTCCCTTCAATTTGCACACGCATGCACAGACAGGCGCTGTATTTAAGGAAAGGGAGGCCAACTGCCAAAGGGTCTAACCCAAAGGATAGTCAATTAAAACAAAAAAAGCAATAAAGACGCAATTATTGTTATGTAAATCAGAACATTTAATGGAATTGGATCCATGAATGTTTTATAATTGAACCAAATAACTTCACCAATAAACGGGAAAGGAATGATTTACTTGTGCCATTCTCCACTGAACCAGAAGGTACCCTTAGGATGTTTCAAAGCCATCCAAAACGCAAAAATTGCTTTTTGCATTGTACCCAAGCGGCCTATTTCAAAAACAAATGTCAGAGAAATTAACAGTTTCATAGCAAATCACAGATAAAATGTAGGGAATTCTATCTGTTGGCTTAGAGAATAGGATCGGCCTGAATCAGATTCTAAACTGAGTTGGAAACCGTAAACACTGTAGCCAACCGAGCAATACCCTGGGACTTCATTATCATCGGAGCACCGAACTGCAGCAATAGACAGAGAGACAGCGGATGGGTTCGCACGGAAGTTTCTCGGTGTGAGAGCACTTCTCTTTTTCTTACTATTATTCATGAAGAATGTACATATATATGATAAGAATTACAATTGAATTCTTATACCAATAACTAGAAACTACTTATAATAGTATTCTATTCTCTAACCTAGAATTTATCTACTACTAGAATCCAACTTACAATCCGGCGATCTGATTACAACTCACTTCTCCCCTTAATCTGACGAACTCCAATTCTTACTCCTAAGTAGTCCCGCATCTCGTATGAACTTCACCGCTTGCTAATGCTTCGTGAGATATCCGTCGCTCGGGAGTCGCTCGTCACGAACTCCACTCTTGAGATATTCCTCGCTCAAACACTCGAATGAAGTGAAAGCTTCTTGTCAATATGCTGCTGTTTCCATGGAAACTGATTCTTCCATCAATGGCAATCACGACTTGTTGCCGACGAAGGATGTGACCGGTTGGGCTCCAGCTCCCAATCACCTCGCGATTACTCCTCACCACAAACCCTTGCACGCAGTCTGCCTATTTTTGCGGTCACACCATCACACTTTTCTCTCCCTATAGGGACCAAATGCAACATTTATTTTGTAGCTAATGCGACGTTTTGATTTGCTATGGCAACAGTTTTATAAGGCTACGGCAACAGTTTTACAGGGCTACGACAACAGTTTTACAGGGCTATATCAGCACTTTTTAAGAAATTTGACCAATAAACAAACAAAGTTACGTAAACCAAAATAACAATGGAATAAGAACACACTACATTAAGATATCATCAAAATAAAAAATAATGAAGCATTCATATGTTTTAAGCCCATCATTCAAAAATAAGTAGTTACAAGATAACTTCAACCCATCAAAACATGATCAATTTACAACCATCAAAATATGATCAATTCAAAAGTACAAGTCTGTTCCAAAAGATTCATATATCAAAGCCATCTTGACCGCATTCTCCTATTTAAGTCTTTATATCCCCTGCAAAAAATAAAGAAACGTATCAAATATCATGTCAGCAACAAACTGAAAAGGTAATTTTTTAAACTAACCATTACAAGGAAAAAAAAGCTCAAGTAACATTGGTAAATAAGGAGACAATTGGTCCTCAGATGGCTACAGTTTCTCTTTTATATTAAAAAAGTGAGAAAATCACTCACCTACATCAAAACCTCTTCCATTTGAGCAAAATAGTGGCTACAGTTTCTTCAAAGTCCAAACCATGATCTTCAAAGCATTCATATGTTTTAAGCCCATCATTCAAAAATATTGACCTTTTTTTCCATGGACAGCCCTTTTCTAATTTTTTCTTTTTTTCTTCCCAAAGTCATTAACAAAGCCACGCAATTCCTCCATAATCTCTATCCCGGATAATGATTCAGGTTTTTTTCCTAACTCAACATGGCCATTAAAGTTTCTTCTATTTAACCGCCATGGATGATTATCACTCAAAAATCGACGATGACCCATGTAACACATTTTCCTACTGTATTTTAAATATTGCGAACAAGTGCCATAGTTGCAGCAAGGACAAGCCAACTTCCCTTTAGTACTCCATCCGGATAACATTGCAAATGCTGGAAAGTCACTTATAGTCCAAAGTAAAGCTGCACGAACATAAAATGGTTGTTTACTTGAAGCATCATAAGTAAGCAATCCGACTTCCCATAACTCTTTCATGTCATCAATCAGCGGTTGCAAGAAAACATCGATATTATTCCCAGGGGACTGAGGCCCTGGAATAAGCAAAGACAACATGAAATATTCTGGCTTTAGAGACATCCAGGGTGGTAAATTATAATTTATCAAGATCATCGGCCATGTACTATGTGAAATGCTCATAGTCCGAAATGGATTAAACCCGTCACTAGCCAAGCCCAGCCTCACATTACGAGGGTCTAGTGCAAAATCAGGATGATTGGAATCAAAATCCTTCCATGCTTTGCCATCTGCTGGGTGCCTTAGATTCCCATCCTGGAGGCGCTCTTTTGCATGCCAGCTCATGGATTCAGCAGTCTGAGAACACATGAATAGTCTTTGAACTCTAGGTTTTAAAGGAAAGTACCTTAAAACCTTGGCTGGAACACCCTGCTTATTTGCCTTCCATCTACTTTCACCACATTTACTGCAAGCAACTTTTTCTCCATCTTCTCCACGGTAAAGCATGCAATCATTAGGGCAAGCATGTATCTTGTTGTAATCAAGGCCCAAATCCTTCACAATTTTTTTGGCCTCATAATAAGACTTTGGTAGATTTATTTCAGGAATTGCCTCTCTCCATATGGCTAGATAATCATCAAATGCCTCGTTGCTTAGGCCATGGATGCACTTGTGAAGATACAACCGGATGATAAAAGAGAGTTTAGAAAAAGTTTTACATCCCGGAAACAACTGCTGCTTACCTTCATCAACTAACTTATAAAATTTCTTTGCCTCCTTTGTTAACCTTTCTTCATCGTCACTTAGGCCATCTTCTTGGTTCACTGGAGACTCTTCTGCTACATCTCTAAATAAATCATGCAATAACTCATCCATGTTGTCTTGAGCATCATCAGCAACATCATCAACTTCTTCATTATTGTCATCAACATCCATCCTTGATGACACACCCTCTCCGTGAAAGAACCAATCATAATAATTCTCCACAAATCCTTTGACAATAAGGTGATCATAAACAACATCACGACTATACCAAAAACGATTACAGCAAATGCGACAATGACAACATATTTCATCCCCTTCTGCTCCATTAGCAAATGCTCTCTCAAGAAAGTCATTGACATTATTAATGAACTCCACACTCACTCTAGGAGCATTATACATCCAATCTCTGTTTTCCGCCATTTATTATATGGTCTGGAGAAAGAAAAAAATTGAATAACACTATTAATAACTACATATAAATCTTGTGATTAATAAAATGTAAAAATCAATCCTCTTGTTGCCATTAATAACAATATATTCAATCAACATTATTCTGATTAACACTATTAACAGTTACATTGCAAGTCATATATGCTACAACCGTACTATTCTGAAGATTATAAAAAAAATACAAGTGAGAAGGACTTTATATTAAAAGGTGGCATGCAATTGATACTTCATTGTTGTGAATATCCTACAAAATAATAATATAATAACTACTAAAGACATAAGTGCATTCAACACTTCAACAGTTAGAAGCATAGTCATGGTACATTGCTATAAGAATAATATCATAACGCTTTTAAGAAACAAGTTAAGTTACCTTCTTACCAAATAATGATGTAATCAACGAGATTAAACGCTCTTCTAACTCTTCTTGGTAGCTCTCTTTCTTATTTTTCTTGCTCACTGGAATTTAAACATCATATAAGTCACATTAGTAGTGAAAGTAAAGAAATTTATGAACACAACATTGCATGAGTGGAAGGATTAACAAAAACATGAATGAAACTAGCAACAGTTTATATGAAAACTGCTCAAAACTATCATATTCTCCAGAGAAGGAAAATAATAAGAAAACTGCTGATGAAATCGGAGTCATTTTTGCAGGAGTATTTTCTAAGAGTAGATCAAGTGAGACGTTACACAGTTCTCCTGAATCATCACTTAGAAGCTTGGCTCAGTTTCGCAGAAATCTCTCAACTCGCCCTCTTCATTCCGGACTTGTATCTCCTCAAGAAAAATTCTTCCATTCATAAATACACGAAATCATTGAAACATTCTGTGAACCTTGGAAAACATGCGGTTTGAGGTTGAATTAACAATTCGTAGCAAAGTTTAGCCAGTTTTGCTTCCTCCATAACAAACTCTACTTTGTTCGTAATCGATATTTTTAGTGAAAACATCACCCATTTTATACATCACATTAATTGCTATACAGAGATGCTTCGCAATCTGCTATTTTTGTGGGTTATGTACACACAAGTAACATCTATAATTTTCTAATATCATTTCTAATATCGGTCACTTTTCAATTTATGATATTTTTACAGTGTTGCGAAACGGGTATACGTGATCCATGGAGGAGGAGAAGCTAGCAAAGAATCAAGATGATCTCTTCATCCAAATTCTCTGTTGTTCCTTAATTGTCTTCGCACACAGAATATGGTATCTCAATTAAAAATACAAACCAAGAGAGAACACTAATTAATCTTTCTTCAAGATGGATTTGCTATTTTTGTAACTAATTAATCTTCGCACACAGAATACGTTTGGTTTTGATTAAAAATTCAAAACAAAAACACCCCCTCTCTTCACAACCAATCCCCCCCCCACAAAAAACCCCATATAATCAAATCCTAATCCCCTATCTACACAACAACAAATTAAACACTAATCATAGTGGTGATCAACAGTCATGAGCCCCCCTTGCCGTGCCAAGCAAAAACAACCTCCCCCAACTTCCATCCCAACAATCTCTCACTCTGGCTGTCGGTGAATTAGCAGATAATGCATGACTAATACAAGTTTGTTGTAAAATACTGAGGACAGTTCTCAAAGCACTGCAAAAACTCTAAAAGCAAAATACAAAAAAAAAAATCGTTACTGAAAGGAGTTTGTTGTAAAAGACTCACGCTAACTTCAACACGGTGATCGTTTTCACTACCTTGTTTAAGCTTTGCTGATGTATCTTTCACTAGCTGTCCAATATGTAATCTCGTCTTGTGCCTGCGAGAAATGGTCGGAGATGAGATCGGAGACGGATTAGCTGCGAGATAAACTGATTAGTAAGCTACTGCGAGATAAAAGGCCATCAACAACTAAACAATTTCCCTAATAGAAAGGGGAAGAAACTGTAGAAATCAGAAATACAAGGAACTGAGGTACCTGAGAGTCCAAAGGAGAGTGAGATCGGAGACGGATTAGCTGCGAGCTCGACGACCTATATCGGAGATGAGATCGGAGACGAGACCAACAGCTCGACGAATAGATTAGTTACAAGATCGACGACGAAATCAGAGTTGAGATCGGAGACGATGAGATCGAAAAACGGCGAAGAGATTAGCGACGAGTTAAGCGATGAGATCGACGAATTTCGGCCATGGCGATCTCTCAGAGCGAACGAAGAGGGAGATTTTAGAAAGGGGTGATGAGTTGAGTGAGAGAGAAAGAGGGATATTTGGTAAAGCGGTGAGAAAAAAAAAAGAGATTTCGTTTCAGTGTTAAGCCCAAACCAGCCTATAAAATCGGCCCAAATCAAAATTATTGGGCCTAGCGAAGCGGTTTTTGTAAACCGTTGTCAAAGCGTTGTAAAACCGCCCCCATAGATACCTAACGCAACGGTCATAAACGTTGCACTAGAACTGTTGCGTTAGAGCAAATATGTGGTAGTGAGCAGAAAATCTGCTGCACATGTGTTATGTTTAACTGGATATTTGAGATAGAAAATGAACTCCAAATTGAACTAAACTAGTTTCAAATGAAAAATGTATGAATCTAGTTTCTAAAACAGAGAACAAATCTTAAAAAGAGTTTGCATAGAGAAAGATATAGTCTTTTTATTAATGACACGTCCTGCAGAGAAAACTGCTGCACATGTGTAGACTTCAACAGAAAATCGGGCATGGTAATGAATTCCAAATTGAACTACACTAGTACCAAATGAAATATATGTGAATCTAGTTTCTAAAACAGAAAACAAATCTAAAAAAGAGTTTGTATAGAGAAAGATAGACTCTTTTTATTAACGACATGCCCTGCAGAAAACTGCTGCACGTGTATGCAACTTCAACTAAAATCTGGTATTGATATTGAACTTCAAACTGAACCAAAATAGTTCCAATTGAAAGATGTGTGAATCTAGTTTTTAAAACAGGAAGTCATTCATAAAAATAGTTTTCCTAGAGAAAGATATGTTCATTTTACTAACAGTAGCGCCAACCATTTTCTGGGCAGTTTGGCCCAGTTTCTTCTTTTCTAGAGATTGTTTGCGCTGTTTTGAGATGTGTTCGCGGAGTTTGAGCCGCTCGATTGCTACACTTACTGTCATAAATATGTAGTAATATATATGTGAGTATCCCTAGGGGATTATGATAAAATATGGTTACGATTACACTCTTGAGTTTTTGAATTAGTTCGTGAACCGTAGATGAGACCATGATGAAATTCACTCCACTACACGTATTTGTTTATCCGCACGAGCGTACGAAGAGGTTGATGCACCTATGTTAGTTGTTTATCCGCACGAGCGTGCGAAGAGGTCGATGTACCTGTGATAGTTGTCGATCCGCACGATGTTGCGATGATATCTACTTGTCGATGAGCACCGCCCAATACCACTTGGGATAGGGCGTCGATATACCCTTCGTACATGTGTGTGTATGTTTTAAAAACATATATACATATATATTCCTCATTTTTGTTAAAAAAAACATTGAAAAAAATAAATTAAAATAAATATATATCAAATTTTTTTTCTTAGGCCATTTTCTATGGCCCAAACAAAAACATAAAAAAAAACAATATACAATAGGCTGGCTGTGTGTGTATGTTTTAAAAACATATATACATATATATTCCTCATTTTTGTTAAAAAAAACATTGAAAAAAATAAATTAAAATAAATATATATCAAATTTTTTTTCTTAGGCCATTTTCTATGGCCCAAACAAAAACATAAAAAAAAACAATATACAATAGGCTGGCCCAAAAATCAGGCCCAAAAGAAAAAGAAAGTAAAAAAATATAACAAAAAGAAACCGTGTTTGGGCCGGCTGGCCCAAACACCATGGCTTTGGGTATCGATGCCAGCATCGATGCCCAAAACCTGCTGCTTTTAAAACCGCAGCCCTCAACCCTTTCTTCTTTCCCTTATTTTCTTCTTTCCACCTCCCCAAATCCAACCCCAAAAATTCCCAAAACTAACCCGTAAAAACCCACGGAGATTGGAGGGCTTCTTCTTCAATTTTTTTCGGATCTTTGCTTTCTCCACCTCTACACAATTCCAAGGTATAATCTCTATCTTGATCTTGTAATTTCCTTATGAGAATGGGTTCATGGATGAATTGGTGATTGAATCTTGGGTAGTTGTGAATGATTATCATATTTTGTGTTGATTCATGATCAATTTAGTAAATTTAGGGTGTAATTTGGGGATTTGCTAAAAATTTAGGGATTTTTATTCAAAATCCAAAAATTGGGGGGGGGGGGTTATGCAAAATCCGAAAATTTCTTAGGGGTTTGAACTTAGAATTCAATTGAGGATATCTTGTTCAAAAATCTGAAAAAAAAAGAAAAAAAAATTGGGGTGTTTTGTGCAAAACCGACAAAAATTGGGGTTTATGCAAAATCCAAAAATTTCTTGGGGGTTTGAACTTAGAATTCAATTGAGGATATCTTGTTCAAAAATCTGAAAAAAAAGAAAAAAAATTTGGGGTGTTTTGTGCAAAACCAACAAAAATTGGGGTGTTTCATGCAAACCCAAAAATTCTTAGGGTTTTTGTGCAAAAATACATAATTTTGAACATTCAATTGGGTACGTGATTTCAAATTGAAATTTTTTTTGGGTGTTTTATGCAAATCCAAAAAAATTAGGGTTTTTTTAAGGTTTAGCTTATAATTGTAATATCAACATGTGTATTTCACCGATCAAGTTATCAAAATTTTAACATTTTTGTTCTAAAAGAATAATTTTGAGGAAATTTATTGTCAAAACAAAATTCTGATAACTTGAAATTAACTCATGTTGAACAATTTGTAGCTAAATTCTTGTCAAAATAATAATAATAATAATATTCTTACTAATAAAATAAAATACATATATTGGAATTTTTTTTATTAAAATGTTTTTTTTCTTTTTCTGTAGATGCCCCCCAGAAAGAAATCCAGAGCAAGTTCATCATCTTCTAATCCATCTGATACTGATTTAGATAGACCTACTATTTTAGCTAGAATTGTGGGTTTTAACATTCATTTTGAGAGGGGATTTTAGATGAGTGCATTACATACATATCATTCCACAGTCACCATGTAACTGCATTAGGTCTTAGGAGCATGATGACTAAACCCTTAGAAAAAGCCAACATTTCATTAGTTCATGAGTTCTATTGTAGGTCTTAGGAGCATGATGACTAAACCCTTAGAAAAAGCCAACATTTCATTAGTTCATGAGTTCTATTCTGGATGGGAGATTGATCCAGATAGAGAATATTTCATTAGTTCATGAGTTCTATTCTGGATGGGAGATTGATCCAGATAGAGAATATTCAGCTTTTTCTACCGTGAGAGGTGTTAGGGTTATTTTCGATCTTTCCACTATCCGTGCTACCCTTGACCTTGCAGAACCACCCACTGATGTACCAGATTATTTCCATTTAGCCTCCACTTTGCAGCCTGGTACACCAGAATACAATAACATGTCTGCAACCTTGTGTGGGAGGATCTTTACATCTAGTTTCGGTTCAGGAAATCTCAAACCAGAATATAGATTACTTAATCTTTTTCTGAACTTTGATTTGAAACCCACCTCTGCATACTCTGTCATTACCCCACATGATATTCTCCTTCTCTTTTGGATAGCCACTGGTCAGCGATTTGATATAGCGAGGATTATATTTGTATGGATGCGCTCATCAGTGGAGAATGTGTTGGATTGGGTCAGGACACAGTCTGCATCACGTACTCAGCTCATTTACCCCTATTTTATCACTAGACTCTGCCATATATTTTACGTTCCAGTATTCGCAGAGGATAGGTTAGAAGCAGGGAAGGGGTTACTAAATGATCAGACTGTGAGGAGGAGCATTTCAGGGCGAGATCAGTCCGGTCCTTTAGGTAGAGAGCCTCCTCAGCACCAGCTAGCTACACATGACCCCACTCGAGAGGAGATGGATACGATGCGGAGTCACATGGACAAGATGCAGATTCGCATGGACGGGATGCAGAGTCAAATGCACAGGATGCAGCGGCATATACACGACATACATGGTCAGATGAGCTACTCCACCGAGACCCTGACATATTTGGCGAGAGGATGGCAGAGAGAACATGGAGATACAGATGGACCTCCACCTGAGCTTAATAGTTTTATCACACCATTTCAGCCAGATGAGCTGCCGCTGATGATGTGGGTGACGATATATCAGGAGATGATCGGTGAGGGATGTTCTTTTTATTTTTTTACCCAGTCTTTGATTTTTATTTCGGCATGTACTTATTAAACTGTGATATTTTGGATATTATTTGTCTTGAGGACATTGTAAAGTCTGGGTATGGGGGTGTAAGCTAGTTAGCCTTTGTTTATATTTTGCTAGTTAGTATTTTGTTTTAGTTTTCAGCATTTATCTTTTGTTAGTTAAAAAAAAATTAATTGTCACTTGCCAAATTAATAGAGTTAAGTAATAATTGATCTAATTGATAGATTTTAAATTTTCTAATCCCTAGTTAGTGACATACTCAAGTTCACCTTTTATGATAACTCCAAATAAAATTCTTAAGAAATGATTTTTTAACTAGTATACTTTACTTAAGTCTTACCTTAGATTTTTAATTAAAAATAATGAAATTTTTGCATGCTTAACTTAGAGTTGAAAATATTTTTTTTCAAGTTATCTTGATTTACACATTTTTTTAAAAGACTATATATACTTACACATATATATTTAAAAAAAAAACTAACCTTATAAAAGAAGAGTGCGAAAAATGGGCACCACAAAAAAAAAACTCTTAAATTCAATGTGATTCTATCTTATAAAGCCTAAGTTGACTGAGCAATTAAGCCCAAGGAGTATTTTTATACTTAATGACCTAAGCCCAATTGGGTTGGGATTCATTGGCCTAAAACTCGTTAAATGGTCACTTAGAAAGCCCGTTAAAATAGAAAACAATCACCAAGAATTAAAGAGTGAGAAAAAAATATTATAACACTAACCATTTTTTTTCTATATATTGTTGTTTTGAATATATGGTCTTGAAAAACAATATTTGATCAAGAAACTTGAAAGTTATTTAAAACAAAGAGTTAGCATGTTCAAAACTTTTTTATTAAATCTCTAAGATTTGACTTGGTTTGTATTGCTATAATGAAAAAGATTTTCTAAGAGATTTACATTGGAGTTATATATAAAAACGTTTTCTTGATTATTAACTAGCTGCAATTAGAATGTCTAAATATATCAAGGAAAATTAGTTATTTACTGATTTATTTAACTTGGCAAGTTGACCGAATTTTATGGGTATATTCACTGCAAACCCTCACGAGACTACAACTCGTCCACTAGGGTAACCTAGGGGTTTAAAGTCTTGTTATATGCGCTAAATACAACCGTGATTCCTGCGAAAGTGAGTTAGAATTTTCTTTTTATTTTCTTTGCTAGAGGACTAGCAAGAGTTTAGGTATGGGGGTATTTGATAATCACATTTTATGACAGTTTATACCCTCATTATCTATTTTATATGAATAAATGTACCACTAATAATTATTTTTATCTTTTAGTTGCAGGTTAATAAAAAATAAATCTCAAACTTCAATCTCTCAACAAAAACCCGTTGATTAAATGAAGAAATGAAGCAAAGAAGCCCATTGGAAAATTAATTTCCAAATTATCCAAAAGCCCAAAAGAAGAAAAATATCCAAGCCCAAAAGTCAAGCAAAGCCCAAAGTCCAAAGCCCAAAAGCAAACAACAAGGAATTCTACGGACAGCAAAAGAAGAGAGGCAGGCATCGATGCCTGCATCGATGGGGGCATCGATGCCTGTTTCGATGCCTGCATCGATGCCATCGTACAGTAATCTAAGGCTAAAATTTGTTGTTTTTGGATAAGATTTTAATCTAATGGCTCTCATTCACTGATGTTTACTATAAATAGGGGTAGAGAGTGAGGGGTTAGAGGTGTGAAAAATTTTGTAACTCTATTTGGAGAGGAGGACTACTCTTAATTGAGAAGGTCTTCCAAAAATTATAACTTTTGTTGCAATTAATAATAATAATTTTTCTCCTCTTTAAATTTTCTTTTCTTAATAATAATAATTTTTCTCCTCTTTAAATTTTCTTTTCTCCTCTTTGTTGAATGATGAGGATGGAGATGAAGAGCAAGTTGAAGGTTTGCATTTCTTTTCTCTTTTTCTTTTATTTCTTTTTTGTAATTTCTTTATTATTGCTTATTAGTTAGATTTACATTCATGCTTGTAGTGTAGATTTATTTATTGCTTATTAGTTAGATTTACATTCATGCTTGTAGTGTAGATTTATTTTCTTATCTTTTTTATTTTTTTTGCACTTTAATTTGTAGAATAGATTTATTTTCTTGCATTTAATTTCTGCAATTTATTTTGTTGATACGAGTCGCCGTGCGAGCACCCTTGATCGTGGAATTATCAAGAGTGGGTAAAGAAGAAAACGACTGAAGAACACAAGAGTTATAATTAGGGCGAAGGAAAATACCTTCTCTAGATTATGAGAATCAATTGGATTTACAAAATCTCTCTCTCACAATCTCTCTAGATCAAAGAACAACCTCCCTGATCTCTTTTCTGATTACCATTTGAGTTCTAAACCCTAGAAAAGTCGTGTTTCTATTTATACTAAACATAAATCCCAACTGGAGCAGGAAATAGACCCAGGCCTGGAACCGCTACGCGGTCGACCGTAGTGCCCAAGGCGGTCGACCGGTCAGAACGTCGAAAACTGGAAAAATCAATTATAGTATTTCCGGTTGACCGCAGCGCCACCATCGGTCGACCGCTCTCAGTCCCGAGACATAGTCTGGGTCTGTGCACTAAGCGGTCGACCGCCGTGACCAAGCCGGTCGACCGGCCAGAGTCCAACTGTAAATCCTACAGTTTTGATGAATCCTTCGACTTCGTCGCCTCCAATGACCTTGTCCACGACTCCTCTACTCTATTCTCAAGATACCATGAGAATCATCTATCCTCAAGCTCCCATGAGGATCGCTAAGCTCCCGAAGAGAAGATACACCCGTATCATAGGTCCCCCTTTAGGAACTTGAAGTCCCATTCAAGTTAGAACTTCAGCTGAGGGAACTCGCGAGCCCCTCCTTCTCTGTTGAATCACTTAGCCTTGCTAGGAACCTGACCTTGACGCCCAATGAGAAACGACTCCTTTGTCCCCCGCCTCGTCTTGGTCGTCTTCCGTTCCAGAATGCAATCTTCTTTCAGTGGCTCCTCTCTATCAAACCACAAGTCTTCAACATGCGGTAAGATCATCTTGTCATCACCTTCATCATCCAATAATGGAGGCTCAAATAACTTCAAGTACTCGGCATTGATCACCGAATACATGCCTAAGTAAGGAGGCAAATCTAAACGAAAAGCATTGTCGCCAATCTGATCGATAATCCGAAACGGACCATAACGAATAGGCTTCAACTTCTTCCCTTCTCCTTTGAGCCTCTCCTTACTCAATTTTAGCCATACCATATCGCCTTTACCAAAGTTACAAGGAACCTGATGTTGATCATGCTTCGCCTTGTACTTAGCTTGCGATTTCTTCAATTGAGCTTCAACCGTGGCATGAATATTTACAATCTTCTCGAGAAATCGCTGAGCACGTTGTCTTTCACTCCCCTCCTTGCCGTCCACTGTGGCTTCACTTGAAAACACAAGATCAAACGGGCTCGGCGGTAAAAATCCATAACAAGTCTCAAATGGTGACTTTCCGGAAGATCCATGAATTGCCCGATTAAAAGCAAACTGCAAATATGGTAAACTCTCATCCCAAGTCTTAGGATGCCTTGAATTATACCCCCGCAACATATGTACCATAGTCCGGTTGACTACCTCCGTTTGTCCGTCTGTTTGTGGATGAAAGGCCGTGCTCTTCTTCAATTTAGTGTCCATCAAACTCCACAAAGAATCCCAAAAATGCCCGAGAAAATGGCTATCCCGATCCGAAATAATCGAGCTTGGTAACCCAAAGTGCTTCCACACATGCTCAAAGAACAATTGTGCTGCACCCGCTCCCGTCACGGTCTTCTTACAAGGAATCAATATCACCATCTTGCTGAACCGGTCCACCACAACGTACAAATAGTCATGCCCGCGCTTCGTAGTCGTCAACCCTCCTAGAAAATCCATAGAAATGCTCTTCCACGGCCTAGAAGGAACCGGTAATGGTAGGTACAATCCCCACTTTCTGTTAGAAGGCTTCGAAATACAGCATAACTTACACCCTCCAACATACTTAGTCACATCATCAAGCATCCGTGGCCAAAGCACATGTCGCCGTAGATTGAGAAGCATTTTCTGAATGCCAAAATGCCCTTACACATGCGAGGTATGTGCTTCCCGAATCCACTGCAACCTATCACCATCTTCCAGAATGCATAGTGATGTCCCACGATAAAAAAAGCCATCTTCTCCAAGTGCATACTCCCCCCTTCAACCAGCCTTCGCCCGCTCAAACACACTACCGAAGTCCCTACTGGATGCATACAGCTGTACATACTCCAAAGGAACCAAGGGCTGAATCCGCGTCGCCACCAATAAAGACCTTATCGGCGGACGAGATAACATATCAGCCAACTTGTTCGTCGCCCCCTTCTTGTACCTAATAATGATGTTGAAAGCCATCAAATAGGACATCCACTTCATGTGCCGTGCCTGCTGTAGCTTTGTCTGGGCATGTAAGAACTCCAACGGCTTGTGATCCGAATGCACGACCACCTCCTTACCTAACAAGTACACCCTCCAATGCATAATTGCTTGATATAGTGCATAGAACTCCTTGTCGTAGGTTGGGTAGTTCGCAATAGCACCCGAAAACTTCTCAGAATGGTATTCCACCGGTTTCCCATCCTGAATCAACACCGCGCCCATCGCATAATTAGACACGTCGGTCTCTACCTCGAAAGTCCGCTACAAATTCGGCAACGCCAACACCGGTGCCTCCGAGATCTTCCTTTTTAGCAACTGAAAAGCCTCCTCATGCGTCCTTCCCCACTCAAACTGAACTTTAGCCTTTGTGAGGCTATGTAATGGTGCCGCATAAGCCGAAAAGTGTCGAATGAACTTGCGTAAATACTGGCAAGCCCCCATGAAGCTCCTCACCTCAGTCACTGTCTTCGGCGTCGGCCACTTTGTGATCACCTCCACCTTGCCTGGATCTATCCTCCGCTGGCCCTTCCCTACGATGAAGCCGAAATACACCAACTCGTCCTTCTCGAACTCGCACTTTTTCCCGTTGAGCTTCAGCTGTCCGTCCTGCAACACTTCAAATACCTTCTCAACATGAACGAGATGCTCCTCCCAAGTCCTGCTGTACACCAAGATATCATCAAGGTAAACTATCACAAAATCCTCTATAAAGGGTCGCAACAAATCATTCATAAGCCTCATAAAGGTAGCCGGAGCATTGCACAATCCAAACGGCATCACCAACCACTCGAACAGGCCTTGCTTGGTCTTGAACGCAGTCTTCCAAGTGTCTTCCTCCCGAATCCTCACCTGATGGTAACCAGACTTCAAATCCAGCTTTGTGAAAAACCTCGCTCCCTCTAACTGCTCCATAAGATCATCGATCCGCGATAATGGGTAGCGATTCTTGATGGTTATCTTGTTGAGCGCCCAGTAATCCACACACATGCACCAGCCTCCATCCTTTTTGGGCACCAACAATACTGGTGACCCGCAAGGTGAACAACTTGGCATAATCACTCCCGCCTCCAAGAGCTCCTGAACCTGCTTCTTGATCTCCTTGGACTCCAGTACTGATGTGCGGTATAGGCCTATGTTAGGTAAGGTGCTCTCCCCGGTCAACATAATCTCATGCTCTACACCTCGACGTGGTGGTAGTCTCGTGATCTCCGAAAACAAGTCCGCATACTTGACCTTCAACCTGTCAAGATCTCCCTCCTGGAGCTTGCTCAAGGTGGACAAGCACATCCTACTCAGCTGCTCTTCATACGGTCGAATGAACAATAAAACGAACTTCCTGCCCGCGTTCACCAACCTCTTAGCCTGAGTCACTGTCACCAAGCTCGTCTCCTGTGGAAGAGATGCTGAACGAAAAATGAATTGCTCGCCATCCTTGTTGAACGTGTATTTTTGGGCTCGCCGATCATATACTGCGTATCTATCCCACAAATAAGGATTGCCCAAAATAACTTGGCAAACATCCAATGGAACCACGTCGCATGTGACCTCGTCAATATACGACTCATGGAGTGCAAATCTGAATGAACACTCGTCACCACACTCAATCCCGCCTCCTTCTGAATCCACCCTAATGGATAGGGCTTCGGATGCTTCACCGTCTTCAATCCCAGCTTCTGTACTAATGCCTCAGATATCAGATTTTTCTGACTCCCTGGATCTACAATAGCATCCACTAAACTGGTCTTGACCTGCAATTTTAGAACAAAGAGCTGCTCCCTCAGGTCGTCATCTTCTTTGGTGGCCTGCTTCCCCGCCATAAGGTTGAGACTGCTATTGGGTTCGGTCATCCCGGGAACCTCCTTCGGACCCTGTGCTATCACGTACGCCTTCTTCTCCTCCTCCTTCTTCAATCCTTTTAGCTTCAGATGAGGATACTTATCCCAACAACGATCAGCCACATGCCCTGTCTGCTTGCAGTGATTGCATGTCAATCCTACTTTCCCCGAGTCAACCTTCTTCTTCTCATCCTTAGACTGAGAGCCACCCATCTTGTGCCGGCCCTCAATGGCAATGGCCTTCACGCTCGCCTCTGCGATTGTCTCCACTGAAAATAGCTTCATCTCCTTCCGGATGTAATCATTCAGACCCGCCATGTACTTCATGAAGATGGGGTACTCGGACGTTGTGATGTTTAGGACCATCGCCTATTGTTGGAACTCCGTCGTGTACTCTTGAACGGTCTGATTAAATTTTTGGTGCAAGCCATACCACTTGTACCAGCGCTCCTCAAGGAACCCCACTGGATAAAATTGCTTCCGAAGTAGCTCCTTGAACTTGTTCCACGACGCCCACTGGATAAAATTGCTTCCGAAGTAGCTCCTTGAACTTGTTCCACGACGCCGCTTTCTTCTCCTGTTTGCAATAGGATTTCCACCACGTCAACGCGTGCCCTGAAAGCTTCAATGTCGCGAACACTATTTTCTCCTTGGACGAATATCCATAGAGAGTGAAGTACATCTCCATGCGTTCGATCCAATCATCAAGCTTCTCAGAGTGAAGTACATCTCCATGCGTTCGATCCAATCATCAAGCTTCTCCACATTGATACTCCTATCATAAACAGGAATCTCAACCTTGAAGTCAATCTTCAGATTCTAGTAATGATTCTTACCCCCTTGATGTCCAGCCATCCTGGCAATCTCAGTCTCCCCCTCTGAATCAGCTTTCTCGCTCTCCTCATCGGATTCGAAGAGTCCCTTCTTACCCTTCGAAGAAGATTCCTCCTTTTTGTCTCCTCCGTTGATGAGGCCCACGAGTTGGGTAAGAGTCGTCCCGATCGTCTCAATCTGCTTTTCCATGGCATCAAGTCTTGTTGAATTATCTGCTTCAAACATCTTCTCCTTCCTTAATTTCTAGACCCCCTCCGAGGAATTAAGGATCTCGCCAAGCTTCTTGTACTGTGAGAGAGTAAGGACCATACACAGTTCCCTCCTTCACAGGATCTAGTGCTCTGATACCAACTTGATACGAGTCGCCGTGCGAGCACCCTTGATCGCGGAATTATCAAGAGTGGGTAAAGAAGAAAACGACTGAAGAACACAAGAGTTATAATTAGGGCGAAGAAAAATACCTTCTCTAGATTATGAGAATCAATTGGATTTACAAAATCTCTCTCTCACAATTTCTCTAGATCAAAGAACAACCTCCCTGATCTCTTTTCTGATTACCATCTGAGTTCTAAACCCTAGAAAAGTCGTGTTTCTATTTATACTAAACAGAAATCCCAACTGGAGCAGGAAACAGACCCAGGCCCGGAACCGCTACGCGGTCGACCGCAGTGCCCAAGGCGGTCGACCGGTCAGAACGACGAAAACTGGAAAAATCGATTACAGTGTTTCCGGTCGACCGCAGCGCCATCATCGGTCGACCGCTCTCAGTCCCGAGACATAGTCTGGGCCTGTGCACTAAGCGGTCGACCGCCGTGACCAAGCCGGTCGACCGGCCAGAGTCCAACTGTAAATCCTGCAGTTTTGACGAATCCTTCGACTTCGTCGCCTCCAATGGCCTCGTCCACGACTCCTCTACTCTATTCTCAAGATACCATAAGAATCATCTATCCTCAAGCTCCCATAAGGATCGCTAAGCTCCCGAAGAGAAGATACACCCGTATCATTTGTAGTTTAGATTTTTATTCTTTGTAGTTAGATTTATTTCTTGTTCATAGTTTAGATTTTTCTTTTCTTTTTATTTTTGTAATTAGTTCTTTTTCTTTTTATTTTTATTTATTGAGATGTGAAATTAATTCTTGTAGGAATCTTAGAATTGCATAAAACTAGTCTAATTTCCTTTATATTATATGAATTATTCTCTTTCACTTAAAATGTTCATGTTTAGGATAATCAACTAGATAACTAATCGGTAGAAGAAGAATTTGATAATCTATACTTATCTTAAATGGTTTGATAGGTTATGCTTATGAATTCTAGGATTATTATCGTCTTGTTGTTCTTATCATGAATAGTAATTTTGATTTAGATGATAATTTGATAGGTTATACTTTCCTTAAATGGTTTGATAGTCTATGCTTAATAAATCTAAGTTGAATTATGAAAAAAAGAGAATAGTTTGTATTTTGTAATTAAAATTAGCTAGTGGATTATATTCTAGATTTCTTACCTCTTTTGAATCCTCCATCTTGACTTTCTTAAACTTTCTTTTCATTCTTGGTTTTATTTCTTAATTTTATTCATTCTTCTTTCTTGCCTTGTGATTTCATTTATTCTTTGATTCTTATTTCTTTTCTCTAAAATTCAATTTATTGTTACTTGCACATAAATCAAAACAACCACTCATCATATCTCTCTCCATAATCACACTTATTCTTTAATCCTATTTTATCACGCACAAAACATAAGAACCAATTCTAATAATCTCTTAAAATCACCTTCCTCGTGGGATCGATAACTTTTTATACTATAACTTGATCAATTGTACACTTGCAATTTTGGTACATAATTATGCCACATCAGGATGTGATAAAGTGTAAATGTAAACAAAACTAACAAATGGGAAGAAAGAAAGATGAAGGAAACTAAAATCAAGAAACAAATAAGAGGAAAATCAAGAATAAAGAGGAAAATAAAGAAAATAAAAGATGGAGGATTCAATTAGAGATATGAAGAATCTAGAATTGAATCCACTAGCTAGTTTCATGCAATTTTAAGAGTTTTCACAAGTACTAGTTCCACATCTTAAAAAAAGGTAATTTTTTAGAGGGTTCTAGCCTCAAGGCGAATCAAAGAAAGGGAAGATAGACAAAAATAAAAACTAATCCAAAGAGGGTTTAGCCTCAAGACGAATAGTGCAAGAAAATAAAATCTAGACTACAAAATAAATTATAAGAAATAAATGCAAGAATTTAAAGTAAGAAAGTAAAGACATGAAAATAAATCTACTCTATTAAGCATGAAAATAAATTTAAGGCAAGAGGGTTCTAGCCTCTTGTCTATTTAAGTAAGAAAAAAATAAAAGATAAATTTATTAATAAAGAAAAATTTTACATTCCAAGAGGGTTCTAGCCTCAAGGTGATAGCAAACCTTCATCTTGATCTTAATTTTCATCCTGCCTTCATCATCATAACCAAACAAATAGAAGAAAAGAAAAATATGAAGAGGTAAAAATATTTCTTTATTAATCGCAAGAAAAGTTACTATTTGAAAGGTCTTCTCAATTAAGAGTAACACTCCCCTCCAAAAGGAGTTTTTATAAAATATTTCACACCCTAACTCCTCACTCTCTACCCCTATTTGTAGCCTCCAGCAATGAATGAGAGCCATTGGATTAAACTTGCTTCCTAAGTTAATCAATTTTAGCCTTTAAATCGTAACTACATATTTGGTATCCATACTGGTATTGATATAGGTATTGATACTGATATTGATACCGGTATCGAGAATCTAACTTAACAGATGGCTTCGTCTCATCGAGATAGGAGATTTTTATATATTATATATTAAATTTCACCTTCTGGATTGGGAGATGTCGTTGTTTCTTTGCGGCCAACCATCATGAATATGATTTCTTTTCATATTGGATTTTTGTTTTCTCTGGCTTTTATAGGCTTCTTGGCTTAACCATGTTCTTCAATAAAAGGTTACAAAATAAGGAAGTTAGAGTCTTTTGGGCTTTTATTCATTATTTTTTCATTAACATGTAAATTAAGATAAAAATAATTATTAGTAGTATATTTATTTAAGTAAAATAAATAATGATGGTATAAAATTATAATAAAAATATGAATATCAACTAACCCCACACCTAAACTTTTGCTAGTCCTCTAGCAAGGAAAGAAAATAAAGAGAAAAAAAATCCTAACTCACTTTCACATGAATCGCAGTTGTATATAGTGCATACAACAAGCCTTTAAACCCCATATGTTACCCTAGTAGACGAGTTATAGTCTTATGAGGGTTTGCAGTAAATATACCCATAAAATTCGATCAACTTACCAATTTAAAGTAGTTAGTTAATAATTAATTTACTGGATATATTTAGATATTTTAATTGAAGCTAATTATTACTCAAGAAAATATTTTTATATATAAGTCTAAGGCAAATCTCTAATAACATCTTTTCATTATAGCTATACAAAACCAAGTCTAACTTAGAAATTTAATTTAAATGTTTTAAAAAGAACATTCTAACTCTTTGTAGTTGGTGGCTCAGTCTATAATGAACGTATCGACCAACTAGTTATTCTGCAAACCTGCCAAGATTGCGGCCATGGTAACCATGTTGTCAAAGTCATCAACTTCCAGCCTCTTTGCTTGGAACCTCTTGAAGTAGTCTCGATGGCTTTCCCTAGACTCTTGTCTCATCTGAAGCAAGACATGGGAGGGCTTTTCTGCTTGGAGTCAGCCAAAAAGTAGTGCACAAACTTTTGGCTGAGCTGCTTAAAGCTGTTGATGGACTTTTTGTCTTATGAATTCCACCATATCTTGACACTTCTCATTAAGGTGATGGGGAAAGCTCTGCAGATGATCGGCTCTAATACTTGCTACATGTTCATCAGATCATAGAAGTTTTGTGCATGCTCTGTTAGATCTCCCTCACCTTTGTACTTCTCAATATGAGGCATCTTGACTTTGGCGCATGAGTGTTCATTCTCCAGTCGGCGAGTGGAATGTTCCCTTCGTTAGCCTCAGTGACAATATTGAACGTCCGGTTGTAACTAGACGCTATATTAGTGGTGGAAGGACTCTGAGAAACATAAGGGTATATAGGTCCATGTGAGGCCGTCCACACGGTCTGCTCATGGTCACCATGGTGGTATCTCGGGCTCTCCCCTGTTGCCTCAATGTACGGCTGGGTCTATGATAATCACATTTTATTATAATTTTATACCCTCATTATCTATTTTATATGAATAAATATATCACGAATAATGGTTTTTATCTTCAATTGCAGATAATGAAGAATAAATCTCAAAACTCTCATCTCTCAATAAAAACCCATTGATTAAATGAAGAAATGAAGCAAAGAAGCTTATTGGAAAATCAATTTTCATATTATCCAAAAGCCCAAGAAATGCCAAAGCCCAAACAAATGCATGAAGAAATCAAGAAATTGTCCAAGGCCCAAGCCCAAGAACAAACCCAAGAGGAATCTGCGGACAACAACCAGAGATAAGTTCACATCGATGCCAGCATCGATGGGGGCATCGATGCCAGCATCGATGCCCGTATTGATGCCAGCATCGATACCCCTATCGATGCTGGCATCGATACCATCGGTCAGTTTGTTACGAATCAAATGTTGAAATTTGTTATTTTTGGATAAGATTTTAATCTAATGGATCTCATTCACTGATGTTTACTATAAATAGGGGTAGAGAGTGAGGGGTTAGAGGTGTGAAAAATTTTGTAACTCTATTTGGAGAGGAGGGCTACTCTTAATTGAGAAGGCCTTCCAAAAATTATAACTTTTGTTGTAATTAATAATAATAATTTTTCATCACTTTAAATTTGACTTTTCTCCTCTTTGTTGAATGATGAGGATGGAGATGAAGAGCAATTTGAAGGTTTACATTTCTTTTATTTTCCTCTTTTATTTCTTTTTAGTAATTTCTTTATTATTGTTTATTAGTTAGATTTACATTCATGCTTGTAGTTGTAGGCATCAAAAATTACCTATAGGTCCCCGCGCGTGGCTTAAGACTGAGAGAAGATGATGAACATTGCTATCTGAGTCACAAAAGCTCATTTGACGTCGACAAGCACATGAAGTGAGTCGACGAACTATGTGAAGCAACGCAACTGCAGAACAACGAGGAAATGAACTGATCGGGAGCTCCGCATCACTTACAAAAGACAAAATGCCTTCCATGTCCTATCCACTCCACAGATGATTCAATCATTGGAGCTTGTATATCTTCTCGACGGATTTCTAATGCATCTTGAATCGCATGATTCCAAGTTTGGACGACGAAGATACGGTAAAAACGGACGGAACGCGCAGGACTACGTCCTGGACCTCGGCGAGACACCCAGAGGTGTCTCGGCCAACCCGAGACACTCAAAGGTGTCTCGGCTTGGCCAAGACACTCTAAGGTGTCCCGGCCAAGCTGAGACACCCAGAGGTGTCTTGGATTGGCCGAGACACCCATTGGTGTCTCGGATTGGCAAGCCTAGACACTCACAAGTGTCTTGGAAATTGTAGAGTAATTTTGGCCATGATCCGATTCAAATATGAAGAAACTCAAAACATAAAAGTTGTAAATATTCTCGTTATCTTTCAAATGAATCTTGGATCAGGTTATTTGGAGATCATATGAGAAAGATAAAGCCAAAATACTAAAGATAGTACAAACTGCCTCAGAACTCCGAGACAGTGTTAGTGTCTCGAAAAAGAATGACGATTTTGGCCATGATCCAATTCGAATCTAAAGAAACTCAAAACATAAAAGTTGTAGATCTCTTTATTAGCTTTCCAATACATCTATAATAAGGTCATTTGGAGGTTTATGAGAAAGTTATGACTAATATACCTGAGACACCTCAAAGTGTCTTGGCTTGGCCGAGACACTTGTAAGTGTCTCGGCCACGCCGAGACACTCACAAGTGTCCGCAATCTTTAGAATGTTGTTTTTGTTGTTTTGAAGCCGTTTTTTGACCGTTAACTACCTGGATTTGCTTCAACTGATCTAATAATGTGATTAAGTGGCTTCAACTGAAGATAAGATGAAATCGACCGTTCATATCCAAACACAGGGCTCCTGAAGCCTATAAATACAGCCCCAGGGCCTTCATTTTTTCAGATCTGGAATTCTCGATCATTGACAAAGCCCTGCCGGATTGAGGACTAAAGAGCCACGAATTTCAGAGAGGAGGAGGAGACTTCAGCGGATTCTTCGTCATAAAGAAGAGGAGTTCGGAGGAGGAGACTTCAGCGGATTCTTCGTCATAAAGAAGAGGAGTTCGTCAGATCTGCAGCCCGGTTCGTTCCATAATATTACCCTGTTGCGATGATCTTAAGAAGAGCAATTATCTCACTGTTGCCGAGATAAGAGTTTCAGCTTCTTGATTCTTTCACGAATCGACGAAGCTCCGGATCTGATTTGATCGTTTGGTGGTCCACGGATATTAACGTCCCCGTCACAGGCCAAGATCCCACGCAAGAAGAAGACCAATAAACGAGCTCTGTGCTGTTTGACGAGAGTTGTATTTTTCTTATTTTTATTGTGTAAGAAAATCTTATAAAAAGACTAATTTTACTTTGAATCTGTAATCGATAAACGTGTAATAGATTCAGCAATGAAGATATCAACTTTTACCCCAAACAAGCTGGCGACCACAGTGGGAGCTAACAGCTTCGCTGCCGAAGCTGTCATGCCGCAGCCAACGATCAAGATCCCCGTGGCTGAAGAGGTCGAATACGAGTTTGACCAACAGAAATTTGAGGAGTACGTCTCCTCCTCCTCCTCCAGATTTGTCTCGGCTCACAAATGCAGGAATGTCTCCTCCTCCTGAAAGATCCGTCGGTCTTCAGATCCGAAGACCCAAGAAGGCGATCTCCCCACTACCGCTGCTGTAATTGCACCTAACAATAATCCGCCAGCGTCTAATGAAGCCAGATCTGCAGATCTGAAGTCCTCCTTGATCAAGGAGTCGGCTGCTGAAGGCGCGCCAATTTTATCAAAGAGAGCACGTCAAAGGTAACGCCAACGCCTCGCGTACCAATTCGCTAAGGCTTTGGATGAGGTGGACGGACTCCATTACCTCGCGTGCTAATTTCACTCCAGGAAGAAGAGTTAATTCGGGGATAGCCCAACTAATGTCTCGGCTCTAGTTAGAAGCCGTCGGGCCTGAACAACCCGCAGTCACCACCAACATGGTTGATAAGGGAAAATTGACTCGACCTTCAAGTTCAGACCCCCTCATTTCGCATCGTCTGACTCGGCTATGCACGGGAACTACTAGACGCTGGGACTATCTGAGGATGAATAGAGGACTATCCTCAGACGATGAAGTGTCAGGGAGGCTACCTTATCCAATCTAGGACAATCCTGTGAAGTGTTTATGATTAGCACCAAGGAAGTAACCAAAATGGTTGAGGACGCTCTAGCCAAGCAGAAGCAAGCATTCAAAATCGAAATGGAAATGGCTATGCAGGAGATGAGACAAATGCACGACCAACTCGAAATGGAAATGGCTATGCAGGAGATGAGACAAATGCACGACCAACAGATCCGAGCCTTGTCGAATCGGATAGTTGAATCCAGCCGTCATGATGATGTCAGTCAAACAGCTAGCGATTCAGATGTGGATGAACACATCAATGCTGATAACCCTCCTGTTGACCAAAATGTTGGGAGTGGTCCCGCCAAAGATAATAATATCAGGGGTGACCACATTGTTCCTCTCAAAAATCGTCCAAAATATGATACAGACGAGGACGAGAAGATGAAAGACCTCGAGAGCAAAATTAACGCTCTAATGTCTGCTCGAGAGGTAAAGAAGACCGGCATTCCGTGTCCTTACTCGAAAGAGTGGGATTCGATCCCGTATCCGGCGAACTTCAACCTGATCAACTTCACGCCGTTCGACGGGAAGGGCTCACCCACTTAGCATCTAATCTACTTCAAGTCCCACTTGGGCACGATCTCTGGCAATGAAGCCTTGATGGTTCGGTCATTTGTCGGCACCCTTCGCGGGCCTACCTTCGATTGGTATCGCCGTCTCAAGCCTGGAAGAATCAGCAGCTGGGACGATATGGAGAGCTCATTTCTCAGCAACTTCTTTGATGACGATGCCGAGGTATCCATCAGGACACTCTTTGAGGAGAAACAGAAAGATGAAGAGATAGTCGACGACTTCATAAACGTTTCCGGAATAAGGCGATGAACTGCCGAGATCCGATCACGGAGGATTTTATCCTACAAACTTGCCACAACAACCTCTCTTTGGATGTGTTGGGAGTTATGGGATTAAACCCGTCCAAGACTTAGAAAGATTTGAAGATGCGCGGTGAACAAGCCGAACGCTTCATCAGAAGGAAGAAGATCGAAAGAAGCCAACAGTCAATGCCTGCGGTTGCTAGTGATAATAATCAGACGTCACAACAACAACCTCAAAAGCAGCAAAGGACTCTAGATCCGAGACTCCAAAAAGAGTACTCTTTCAAGGATGAGGAAGTTCCGGATATTTTTGAGTACCTCCTGAATAACGGTGAGATTGAGCTACCATCTATTAAAGATCAGGAAGGAGCTATGAGGATTACAGACCCAAACTACTGTGCGTACCATAGGAGAGTTCTCCATCCTACTGAGGTTTGTTTTGGTCTAAAGAACAAGATTCAAGCTCTAATCGACTCTGGCGCCATAAAGCTAGAATAAGCCGAATGACGGTGCACCACTCCGAAGAGTATACGAGTATAAACTGCTTCTCAATCATCCAATCGGTATAAGAGGTTAAACTACTCCCTGACACTCTAATAGGTATATGAGTCTAAACTGTTTCCTTTCTTTCACGGGAAGTTCCTAGAGAGTACCATGCCTGGTATTCTTAAGGATAATCCGGTCATGCAACTGAGTGCAATATTAGACCCAGTTTCGCGAAGAAAGCTGGGGGTGGATAATTCATGTAATGGAAAGTTCCCGAGAGAATTCTATATAGTATATTCTTAGGGATAACCCAGTCTATATAGTATATTCTTAGGGATAACCCAGTCACTACAAGAAGGTGATGAATAAGAAACTCTCACTCAAACTTCCGCTACGTCTGTGCACTCAACATTCTCATTGTTAGAGTCCGGACATAGTATTCAGAATTTTAATCTCCTGATCATTGATGATTATCAAACCCCTTCATGTTAAGTATTTGTCACTTAACACCAGGAACCCCCTCTGAGAGACTTGTACAAGTCAACACTCTCATTGTATTTTGTACTCCCACTCCCACTGTCTACTTGGTCAAACCTTTAAACATTTAGGACCACAACCAAAATCCTCTCTCGATTTCTTCCATGAATAAGAGGTCCACAAATTGAACGATCAAACCTTTAAATAGTTAGGGTCATCTCAAATTCCTATCTTGGTCAAAACTTTAAACAGTTAGGACCACAACTAAAATCCCCTCTCGATTCCTTCCATGAACGAGAGGTCCACAAATTGAACGATCAAACCTTTAAACAGTTAGGGTCATCTCAAATTTTCATCTTGGTCAAACATTTAAACAGTTAGGACCACAACCAAAATCCCCTCTCGATTCCTTCCATGAACGAGAGGTCCACAAATTGAACGATCAAACCTTTAAACAGTTAGGGTCGTCTCAAATTCCCATCTTGGTCAAACCTTTAAACAGTTAGGACCATAACCAAAATCCCCTCTCGATTCCTTCCATGAACAAGAGGTCCACAAATTGAATGATTAAACCTTTAAACAGTTAGGGTCATCTTAAGTTCTCATCTTGGTCAAATCTTTAAACAGTTAGGACCACAACGAAAATCCCCTCTCGATTCCTTCCATGAACGGGAGGTCCACAAATTAAACGATCAAACATTTAAACAGTTAGGGTCGTCTCAAATTCCAATCTTGGTCAAATCTTTAAACAGTTAGGGTCGTCTCAAACTCCCATCTTGGTCAAACCTTTAAACAGTTAGGACCACAACCAAAATCCCCTCTTGATTCCTTCCATGAACGAGAGGTCCACAAATTGAATGATCAAACCTTTAAACAGTTAGGATTGTCTTAAATTCCCATCTTGGTCAAACCTTTTAAACAGTTAGGACCATAACTAAAATCCCCTCTCAATTCCTTCCATGAACTAGAGGTCCACTTTCAATTTGAGCAACCAAAATCTATAAAAGTTAGGGTTGCCTCCAATCTCACTTGGTTGAACCTACAGATAGTTAGGACTAAGACCGGAATGCTCCTTTCGATAACGAAAGACTTTCATCTTTTCCTATTCGGCCAAACCTATAAAAGTTAGGGCCGAAATCGGAATTTCACCTTAATAAATGAGGAATTCTTTTCTTGGATTAAGCAACCAATCCTATAAAAGTTAGGATTGCTTGAATCTTTCCGATTCTCGGAGTGGAGATTTCACTCCTAGTTTCACTTTTCTGGATTCTTAGGGTGGAGATCCCACTTCGAGTTTTCTTAGCAACTGGAGATAGAATATAAAATTCTTCTTCTTTAGTTTCGAGAGATAGAATATAAAATTCTTCCTCTCCCATTTTTTTTGACACCATCCTTCAACTCCCAAAAGTCGTGCCTTACACGCGCGGGGAATTTTATCCTGAATCCTAAGTAGGGATAAGTCAACGCCTAACACGTGTTACCGGTTTAGTCTTTTACCGATTGAAGAAGACACCAGAATCCGAGTCTGGGAACTTTTATCCTAAATCCTAAGAAGGGATAAGTCAACGCCTAACACGCGTTGCCGGATAGTCTATTCCCGTGAGAAAGACAAAGTCTACGTATTCAATATCGTAGCACTAAAGAAGTTAACTCTTTTAGCATAACGTTACATGCAGAATGGATTTAAATAATATGCATGCTAGCCCGACTCAAACGGTAGTCGGTAAATACACGTCAAATCCGTTGAGGGCTGAGGATTGGCTAAAAATCCTAAGTCTACGTCTAACACACGTCGCCGGGTAGTCTATTCCCGTAAGAAAGACGAAGTCTACATATTCAATATCATAGCACTAAAGGAGTTAACTCTTTTAGCACAATGTTACATGCAGAATGGATTTAAACAATCTGCATGCTAGCCCGACTCAAACAGTAGTCGGTAAAGGCTCATCAAATTCATTGATGGCTGAGGGTTTGCCAAAAATCCTATATATGCAAAAGTCATTGACGCACCAGCTTTATTAACTAGTCTCATGACTCGAGCATCCAACAACTTCGGGATAAGATCCATATCTGCAGATGAATCAACTTTGACAGTTGGTCTTGTAACCCCAATTGTTAGGACTACCATGCTCCAATACCTTAAGAGCTTAAACTGTGTATACTCCAGCAAACGTACAAGTATAAACTATATTAACGTTGGGCGATCCGAAACCCTAGGTCAACGCCGGTCGATGCGTAACCCTAGGTCAACGACAGTCAATGCATTACGATAAAAAAATCAACGTCGGGCGATTTGAAACCCTAGGTTAACGTCGGTCAACGCATAACCCTAGGTCAACGCCAGTCAACATGTTGTGATAAAAAAAGTCAACGCCGGGCGATTCAAAACCCCTGGTTAACGCCGGTTAACGTGCAACCCTAGGTCAACACGTAACCCTAGGTCAATGCCAGTCAACACGTTATGATAAAAGTCAATGCAAGTCAATATATCATGATGTAGATGGTCAGTTCAAAGTCAACTTGACGATACGAGCCAAAATCAACTCACCAGTTTTGATTCAATATTTCGACGACGGCCAGACGATAAATGCAGTGCCGGAACGGTTTCGGTTATTCATCAAAATACCAGACAGACTAAAAATCGAAGGAGTTAAGAATCAAAGCTATAGATCCTTTTATACCGACTGAAGGTTGGACCGATCATATCCAAAGTATTTCAGACTCATCTATAAAAGAAACGAGACTGAAAGACTTTGGAGGGGGCATCTGTAGGCATCAAAAATTACCTATAGGTCCCCACACGTGGCTTAAGACCGAGAGAAGATGATGAATATTGCTATCTGAGTCACAAAAGTTCATTTAACATTGATAAGCACCTGAAGTGAGTCGACGAACTATGTGAAGCAACGGAACTGCAGAACAACGAGGAAATGAACTGATCGGGAGCTCTGCATCACTTACAAAGGATGAAATACCTTCCACGCCCTATCCACTCCATAGATGATTCAATCATAGGAGCTTGTAGATCTTCTCGATGGCTTTCTAATGCATCTTAAATCGCATGATTCTGAGTTCAGACGATGAAGATACGGTAAAAACGGACGGAACACGCAGGACTACGTCCCGGACCTCGGCGAGACACCCAGAGGTGTCTCGGCCAACCCGAGACACCCAAAGGTGTCTCGGCTTGGCCAAGACACTCTAAGGTGTCTTGGCCACACCGAGACACCCAGAGGTGTCTCGGATTGGCCGAGCCACCCATTGGTGTCTCGAATTGGCCGAGACACTCACAAGTGACTTGGACCTTGTAGAGTAATTTTGGTCATGATCCGATTCGAATCTAAAGAAACTCAAAACATAAAAGTTATATATCTTCTCGTTATCTTTCCAATAAATCTTGGATTAGGTTATTTGGAGATCATATGAGAAAGAAAAAGCTAAAATTCTAAAGATAGTACAATTTGTCTCAGAACTCCGAGACAGTGTTGGTGTCTCAGAAACAAATAACGATTTTGACTATGATTCGATTCGAATATAAAGAAATCCAAAACATAATAATTATATATCTTTTTGTCAGCTTTCCAATGCATCTGGAATCAAGTCATTTAGAGGTCATATGAGAAAGTTATGGCTAAAATACCTGAAACACCTGGCCGAGACACTTGTAAGTGTCTCGGCCATGCCGAGACACTCACAAGTGTCCGCAACCTCCAGAATGCTGCTTTTACTATTTTGAAGCTGTTTTTTGACTGTTAACTATCTGGATTTACTCTAACTGATCTAATAATGTGATTAAGTGGTTTCAACTGAAGATAAGAGGGAATCGGCCGTTCTTATCCAAACACAGGGCTCCTGAAGCCTATAAATACAGCCTCAGGGCCTTTATTTTTTTAGATCTGGAATTCTCAAGCATTGGCGAAGCCCTGCCGGATTGAGTACTAAAGAGCCATGAATTTCAGAGAGGAGGAGACTTCAGCGGATTCTTCGTCATAAAGAAGAGGAGTTTGTCAGATCTGCAGCCCGGTTCGTCCCTTAAGATTACCCCGTTGCGGTGATCTTAAGAAGAGCAATTATCTCGCAGTTGTCGAGATAAGTGCTTCGGCTTCTTGATTCCTTTGCGAATCGACGAAGCTCTGGATCTGATTTGATCGTTTGGTGGTCCACGGATATTAACGTCCCCGTCACAGGCCAAGATCCCACGCAAACAGAAGACCGATAAACGATCTCTGTACTGTTTGACGAGAGTAGTATTTTTATTATTTTCATTGTGTAAGAAAGTCTTATAAAAAGACTAATTTTACTTTGAATCTGTAATCGATAAACGTGTAATAGATTCAACAATGAAGATATCAACTTTCACCCCAAACAGTAGTGTAGATTTATTTTCTTGTCTTTTTATTTCTTTTTGCACTTTAATTTGTAGAGTAGATTTATTTTCTTGCATTTAATTTTTGCAATTTATTTTGTAGTTTAGATTTTAATTCTTTGTAGTTAGATTTATTTCTTGTTCATAGCTTAGATTTTTTTTATTTTTATTTTTGTAATTAGTTCTTTTTCTTCTTACTTTTATTTCTTAAGATGTGATTAAATCTTGTAATAATCTTAGAATTGTATGAAACTAGTCTAATTTTCTTTATATTATATGAATTATTCTCTTACACTTAAATAGTCTAATTTTCTTTATATTATATGAATTATTCTCTTACACTTAAAATGATCATGTTTAGGATAATCAATTAGAGAACTAATTGGTAGAAATATGAATTATTCTCTTACACTTAAAATGATCATGTTTAGGATAATCAATTAGAGAACTAATTGGTAGAAAAAGAATCTGATAACCTATGTTTATCTTAAATAGTTTGATAAGTTATACTTATAAATTCTAGGATTACTATCTTGTTGTTATTCTTATCATGATTTTTATTTTGACTTAGATGATAATTTGATAGGTTATACTTTCCTTAAATGGTTTGATAGTCTATGCTTAATAAATCTAAGTTAAAATATGATAAAAAGAGAATAATTTGTATTTTGTAACTGAGATTAGCTAGTGGATTAAATTATAGATTTCTCATATCTTAATTGAATCCTCCATCTTGACTTTCTTGAATTTTCTTTTCATTATTGATTTTATTTCTTGATTTTATTCATTCTTCATTCTTCTCTAATGATTTCATTTATTCTTTTATTCTTATTTCTTTTCCCTAAAATTCAATTTATTGTCTCTTGCATATATTCACAACAATCACTCATCACAATCACACTTATTCTTTAATCCTATTTTGTCACGCACACAACATAAGAACCTATTCTAATAATCTCTTAAAATCACCTTCCTCGTGGGATCGATAACTTTTTATACTATAACTTGATCAATTGTGCACTTGCAATTTTGGTACATAATTATGCCGCATCAAGTTTTTGGCGTCGTTACCAGGGAAGGTGCTTAAATAGGATTTTATTATTTTGGTTCTTTAACTTGTGTGTTTTCTTGTGAAGGAACCGCTTGGAGCTTGAAAATCTTGGATTGAAGATCAAGAACTTGGAGAATTGCTTTCGGGTAATCTTCTTTCTAGCGTTTTCAATTCCACCCTTTTTAGTTAGCTTCACAATTAGAGACAATTAGGATATAAAAAAGATTTTATTTTTGTTGACCATAATAAAATTCACCTCTCACTTGGACATTAACTAGCAAGACAATAAATTCAAACATAAGCTCTCTTCTCACATTTGATTGTTGTTGACCATAATTAAAAAAAAGATTTTTTTTCATCCTTTTTAGTCGCTTTTAATTTCTAGGGTTGCATTTCATATAGTTTGAAGAAATTCACCAAAGTGATTGTAGCACTTGATTTGGCACATACTTAAAACATTCTTAAGGGCAAAACCCTAATCAAGATAAGGTAAGGGATTTCATCACCTTTCCTTAGCCCACAAATCACTAATTCCTCACTATACAAACCCAAGCCTTCTAAAACTCATTAGACGTTGGCCCCTAAGGACTCGAGCTCAATAAGGAACAAGAAATCCTTAAGGGAACCGGTTTAAGTTTTCTCAGATTAGTTGGTGTCTAAGGTAAGGTTTAGGGGTTGCGTAAAGCGCTCCGTAAGGAACAATGTACTTAATTGATCTCTGATCACCCTCTAGTACTATCTTTACCTGGGTAAAACTTTAATCTTTTCATTGTAGGAGCTTTTGGTTAGGAGCTGGTCTAGTTGAGTTAGGCTAAACCATAGAATTAGAGTGATTGAAAAGTGATTGCTTTGATTTGTTTTAGTTAGGATTTTTCTTTATCCTTTTCTTCTCATAAAAAAAACTAATTTTCTTTCTTTCTTTTAAAAAAAATTATTATAAACAGAAGTTGTTTTGGTGTATGTAAACTTGGGTTAGGGATAATTCTCATCGTTTAATCCGTGTTGAACCAATCCAAAAAATAACAAATCAACCCGTTCTCCAGGATATGTGTTACCCTACCAGAAATACAATTCCATCTTGCATAAGGCTTCCCGAAGTAAATGGAGTAAATTTTGAGCTTCGACCGCATTACATAAACATGCTTCCTAAATTCCTGGTAATGAAACAGAAGATGCATATATTTTTATTTTGAAATTTGAGGAAGTGTGTATTATGATTAAAATGAGAGAATTAACCAAAGATGCGATTAAGCTTAGATTTATTCTATTTGCTCTTAAGGATAAAGCTAAAAAATGGCTGTACAGCATACCGATAAATTCCATCTCAACTTAGGATGAATTTGTCACCGTTTTTCTTAAGAAATTTTTCCCTATTCACAAAACTAAATTCCATCTCAACTTAGGATGAATTTGTCACCGTTTTTCTTAAGAAATTTTTCCCTATTCACAAAACGGTAAAGCTAAGGAACAACATTCAAAACTTTAAAATTATCCCGGGAGAGCCATTCTGGAAATATTTTAACTGATTCAAAGATCTTTTAATCTAATGTCCTCATCATGGTCTAGAGAAATGGCGATTGTCCCAAGTCATATATGAATGATTAAACTTTTCTTCAAAAACATCTTTAGAATCGATGTGTCAGGGAGATTTTATGAGGAAAAACATAGATGAAGCTTGGGAATTCCTAGAAAGTCTATCCGAGAAAATAATGCAGTGGGAACACTTTGATGATAGGGTTTCATCAGTTCCCCAATCTAAGTCTAGTAGTCTTTCCTTGGAGTCAAACATTGCTTCTTGTTTGAGGAAAAAGTCGCTGTATTCATTGCTGCATTCATTACAACTTTGATCGTTACAATGAAACAAAAAGGTAGTCTTTTTATAAGACCGATACACAATGAAAACAAAATAAATGCAACTCCTTTCAAACAAACGCAAGAGCTGTTTGTCATCTCTTGCTTGCGTGGGTCTTTGGCCTGTGACGGGGACGTTGATATCCGTGGACCACCGGGGCAATCAGATCTGTTCCGAGAAAATCGGGCAGAGCTTCGTCTATCCTCGGAGGGATATAGAAGCAGAACTTCGTCGATCCGCGTGGGATCTTAGAAGCTATAAGCGTATACCTCGGCTAAAGCGAGGTAATAGCTCTTCTTAGTATTAACGCTAAGGCTAATACTAAGGCTCGGACGGGTGATGAAGGCTCTGATCAAGGCCTCTCCTCCTCTTGTTGAAGCACACGAGCACTCTTCACTGCAGCAGGGCTTCGCCAAGCTCTCCAAAAATCCTCCTTTAAAACAAAGGCAAAGGGGTCCTATTTATAGGAAACCAAGAGGGGGGGCATCAAAAAGTGAGGACACCCCTGGGGTGTCTCGGAATTTCCGAAGACACCCCTAGTTCGATCCGTTCTGATGGTTGGATTGTCTTTAGAGTGGTTGAGGCACGGAGGGCATTGTCCTTTTCGTGAGCAGTGCCGGGCTTCCGATTGGCACGGGTCTTCGTTGTTCCGAAATCCTATCCGCTCACGTGGCTCGTCGATTCACTTCAATCGTTCATCGACGTCGATTAGGCTCATGTGGGTCGGATGGTGATGTTCATTGTCGCTCGTTAAGTTCCCCAATCTTGTGGAGAACTATAGGCAATTTTCGATGCCTACACTTCTGAAGCGAAGATGGCGACGATTATGCGGAGGTTAGAAGCCTTAGAAGTTAAGGAACGAGCTCCAGCTCAAATCAATCATGTTTCTACCCCGAGTTGTCATAGCTGTCAGTCTCCTACCCACGTTTCAGAGGAATGCCCTCTCCTAGGAAACAACCATGCATTAGAACAGATGAACGCTACATTCTAACGCCCTAGAAATAATCCATTTTATCCAACCTACAATCCAGGTTGGAGAAACCATCCCAACTTTGCATGGAATCAAGGAAATTTCCCCGGAAATCAAAACTTCATTCTCGCGTCGAACCAACAATTCCCTAGGGGAAACACTGCCCCATTCAACTCACCAAACAATTTCCAACAAGCTAACCCAGTTTTTCCAACCTAACATCCTCATCCTCACCAGCCTACAAATCCTTCAAATTCTGATCATGAAAAACGTTTAAGTGTCTTAGAAAAGGGTTTAGAATCTATGATCAAAGCTTCTATACAAACTACCAACATGTTGACCCAGTCATCCACCACTCTAAATTCCTTCATGCAAACCACCGACCAAGTGCTCAACTTGAACACTCAAGCCATAGCCCGGTTAGAAACCCAACTTGGGCAACTAGCCACTACCGCGAGTGAGAGAGAAAAAGAAAAATTCCCAAATCAACCTGTTGCAAACCCTAAAGACAATGGATCCAGTTCTACTCATCCAGCTCATGTGAATGCAGTTCACACACTGCGATCAGGAAAACAAATAGACAACCAAGTTAGAATGCCACTAGATCAAACCCCTTCTCCCATCGAACACACTCCTTCCGATGAAGCAATTCCTTTCGATGACCAAAACACTGAACATGAGATTGAGCCTGATCTAGATAGGTATAGGCCCGTTGCCCCCTTTCCAGATAGACTCAAACCTAGGAAAAACTTCTCGCAGGTTGAAAAAAATCCTAGAAACGTTTAAATAGGTCAAGATCAACATCCCTCTCCTAGATGTAATCGAACAAATCCCCTCTTATGAAAAGTTCTTGAAGGACTTATGTACTAAGAAAAGAACCACCAATGTCCCCAAGAAAGTCTTCTTAGCTGCCAACCTCAGTGAAATTTTTTCGAAACCAATACCGTTAAAATATAAGGATCCTGGTTGTCCCACATTTCCATGCGTCATAGGTAACACTCACATTGATAAGACACTTCTAGACTTGGTGATAATCATATTTTATTATAATTTTATACCCTCATTATCTATTTTATATGAATAAATATGTCACTAATAATTGTTTTTATCTTAAATTGCAGGTTAATAAAAAATAAGAGCTCAAAATCTCATCTCTCATCAAAACCCCTAGAAGAAATGAAGAAATAAAGCAAAGAAGCCCATTGGAAAATCAAATTGTTACTTTTTCCAAAAGCCCAAAATCAAAACAATAAAGCATGAAGAAATGAAGAAAAGCCCAATAGGAATTCAAGAAGCCAAAGTGAAAAACCAAATCAAAAAGCCCAAGTCCAAAGAAAGAGAGAAGCTCGGACAGCAACAGGAGAAGGCTGGGTATCGATACCAGCATTGATACCCTTATCGATGCCAGCATCGATACCTATATCGATGCTGGTATCGATACCATCGTACAGTTTGTTATAGATCTGAGGCTAAAATTTGTTGTTTTGGATAATATTTCAATCCAATGGCTCTCATTCACTGATGTTTACTATAAATAGGGGTAGAGAGTGAGGGGTTAGATGGGTGAAAAAATTTATAACTCCATTTGGAGAGGAGGGCTACTCTTAATTGAGTAGGCCTTCTAAAATATAACTTTTGTTGCAATTAATAATAATAATTTTTTCTCCACTTTAAAATTTTCTTTTCTCCTCTTTGTTGAATGATGAGGATGGAGATAAAGAGCAATTTGAAGGTTTGCATTTCTTTTATTTTTCTCTTTTATTTTTTTTAGTAATTTCTTTATTATTGCTTATTAGTTAGATTTATATTCATGTTTGTAGTGTAGATTTATTTTCTTGTCTTTTTATTTCTTTTTGCACTTTAATTTGTAGAGTAGATTTATTTTCTTACATTTAATTTTTGAAATTTATTTTGTAGTTTAGATTTTAATTCTTTGTAGTTAGATTTAATTCTTGTTCATTGTTTAGATTTTTATTTTCTTTTTATTTTTGTAATTAGTTCTTTTTCTTCATGTTTTTATTTCTTAAGATGTGAAATTAATTCTTATAGGAATCTTAGAATTGTATGATGCTAGTCTAATTTCCTTTATATTATGCAAATTATTCTCTTACACTTAAAATATTCATGTTTAAAATAATCAACTAAAAAACTAATTGGTAGAAGATCAATTTGAAAATCTATGCTTATCTTAAATAGTTTGATAGGTTATGCTTATGAATTCTAGGATTACTATCTTGTTGTTGTTCTTATCATGAATAGTAATTTTGACTTAGATGATAATTTAATAGGTTATACTTTTCTTAAATGGTTTGATAGTCTATACTTAATAAATCTAAGTTGAAATCTGATAAAAAGAGAATAATTTGTATTTTGTAATTGAGATTAGTTAGTGGATTAAATTCTAGATTTCTCATATCTTAAATTGAAACCTCCATCTTAACTTTCTTGAATTTTCTTTTCATTTTTGATTTTATTCATTCTTCTTTCTTGCCTTATGATTTTATTTATTCTTTGATTCTTATTTCTTTTCTCTAAAATTCAATTTATTGTCTCTTGCATATATTCACAACAATCACTCATCACAATCATACTTATTCTTTAATCCTATTTTGTCATACACACAATATAAAAACCTATTCTAATAATCTCTTAAAATCACCTTCCTCATGGGATCGATAACTTTTTATACTATAACTTGATCAATTGTGCACTTACAATTTTGGTACATAATTATGCCGCATCAAGTTTTTAGCGCCGTTGCTGGGGAAAGTGCTAAAATAGGATTTTATTATTTTGGTTCATTAACTTGTGTGTTTTCTTTTGAAGGAACCGCTTGCAGCTTGAAAATCTTGGATTGAAGATAAGGATAAGGAACTTAGAGAATTGCTTTCGGTTAAGTCTTCTTTCTAGCGTTTTCAATTCCACCCTCTTTAGTTAGCTTCACAATTAGAGACAATTAGGATTTAAAAAAAAAAGATTTTATTTTTGTTGACCATAATAAAATCCATCTTTCACTTGGATATTAACAAACAAGATAATAAACTCAAACAATGTTCCCCCTTCTCATAGTTGTTTGATTGTTAACCCTAATAAAAAATATAAAGATTTTTTTATCATCTTTTTTAGTCGCTTTTAATTTCTAGGGTTGCATTTCATATAGTTTATAGGAATTCACCAAAGTGATTGTAGCACTTGATTTGACACATACTTAAAATATTCTTAAGGGCAAAACCCTAATCAAGATAAGGTAAGGGATTTCATCACCCTTTCCTTAGCTCACAAATCACTAATTCCCCACTTCACAAACCCAAGCCATCTAAAACTCATTAGACGTTGGCCCCTAAGGATTCGAGCTCAATAAGGAACAAGAAATCCTTAAGTGAACCGGTTTAAGTTTTCTCAGATTAGTTGGTGTCTAAGGCAAGGATTAGGGGTTGCGTAAAGCGCTCCGTAAGAAACAAGATACTTAATTGATCTCTAATCACCCTCTAGTACTATCCTTACTTGACTAACTACTTGGGTAAAACTTTAATCTTTTTACTATAGGAGTTTTTGGTTAGGAGCTAGTCTAGTTGAGTTAGGCTAAACCCTAGAATTAGAGTGATTGAAAAGTGATTGCTTTGATTTGTTTTAGTTAGGATTTTTCTTTATCCTTTTCTTCTCATAAAAAAAACTAATTTTCTTTCTTTCCTTTAATTTTTTTTTGGTGTATGCAAACTTGGGTTAGGGATAATTCTTATCGTTTAATCCGTGTTGAACCAATCCAAGAAATAGCAAATCAACCCGTTCTTCAGGATATGTGTTACCCTACCAAAAATGTAATTCTATCTTGCATAAGGCTTCCCGAAGTAAATGGAGTAAATTTTGAGCTTAGACCGCATTACATAAACATGCTTCCCAAATTCCTTGGTAATGAAACAGAAGATACATATATTTTTATTTTGGAATTTGAGGAAGTGTGTATTATGATTAAAATGAGAAAATTAACCGAAGATGCGATTAAGCTTAGATTTATTCTATTTTCTCTTAAGGATAAAGCTAAAAAATGACTGTACAACTTACCGACAAATTCCATCTCAACTTGAGATGAATTTATCACCGTTTTTCTTAAGAAATTTTTCCCTATTCACAAAACGGTAAAGCTAAGGAACAACATTCAAAACTTTAAAATTATCCCAGGAGAGCCATTCTGAAAATATTTTGACCGATTGAAAGATCTTTTAATCCAATGTCCTCATCATGGTCTAGAAAAATGACGATTGTGCCAAGTCATATATGAAGAATTAGACTATTCTTCTAAAATGGCGATTGTGTCAGGGAGATTTTAAGAGGAAAAACGCAGATGAAGCTTAGGAATTTCTAGAGAGTTTATCCGAGAAAACAATGCAGTGGGAACACTGTGATGACAGGGTTTCATCAGTTCCCCAATCTAAGTCTAGTGGTCTTTCCCTGGAGTCAAACATTGCTTCTGAAGCGAAGATGACGACGATTATGCGGAGGTTAGAAGCCTTAGAAGTTAAGGAACGAGCTCCAGCTCAAATCAATCATGTTTCTGCCCTGAGTTGTCATAACTGTCAGTCTCCTACCCACATTTCAGAGGAATGCCCTCTCCTAGGAAACAACCATGCATTAGAACAGATGAACGCTACATTCCAGCGTCCTAGAAATGATCCATTTTATCCAACCTACAATCCAGGTTGGAGAAACCATCCTAACTTTGCATGGAATCAAGGAAATTCTCTCTAAAATCAAAACTTCATTCCCGCATCGAACCAACAATTCCCTAGGGGCAATACTGTTCAACTCACCAAACAATTTCCAACAAGCTAACCTAGTTTTTCCAACCCAACATCTTCATCCTCACCAGCCTACAAATTCTGATCATGACAAACGTTTAAGTGTCTTAGAAAAGGGTTAAGAAGCTATGATCAAAGCTTCTACACAAACTACCAACATGTTGACCCAGTCATCCACCACTCTAAATTCCTTCATGCAAACCACCGACCAAGTGCTCAACTCGAACACTCAAGCCATAGCCCGGTTAGAAACCCAACTTGGGCAACTAGCCACTGGCATAAGTGAGAGAGAAAAAGGAAAATTCCCAAGTCAACCTGTTGCAAACCCTAAAGACAATAGATCCAGTTCATCCCATCCAGCTCATGTGAATGCAGTTCACACTCTAAGATCAGGGAAACAAATAGACAACCAAGTTAGAATGCCACCGGATCAAACCCCTTCTCCTATCCAACACACTCCTTCCAATGAAGCAATTCCTTCCAATGACCAAAATGCTGAACATGAGATTGAGCCTGATCTAGATAGGTATAGGTCCGTTGCCCCCTTTCCAGATAGACTCAAACCTAGGAAAAACTCTCCACAGGTTGAGAAAATCCTAGAAATGTTTAAACAGGTCAAGATCAACATCCCTCTCCTAGATGCAATCGAACAAATCCCTTCTTATGCAAAGTTCATGAAGGACTTATGCACTAAGAAAAGAACCACTAATGTCCCCAAGAAAGTCTTCTTAGCTGCCAACCTCAGTGAATTTTTTTCGAAACCCATGCCGTTGAAATATAAGGACCCTGGTTGTCCCACAATTCCCTGCGTCATAGGTAACACTCACATTGATAAGGCACTTCTAGACTTGGGAGCCAACATCAACCTCCTTCCTTATTCACTCTATCAACAGCTAGGTGTAGGAGAACTTAAACTGATAAGATGCACCATGCAGTTAGCTGATAGATCTGTAAAAATTCCTAAAGGAGAGGTAGAGGATGTTCTGATCAAAGTTGGAGAGTTTATTTTCCCTGTTGATTTTATTGTCTTGGAAACGCAGCCCGTTTCCAATCTCAAAAGTCAAATCCCCGTCAATCTAGGAAGACCGTTCTTAGCCAACTTAAATGCTTTGATAAATTGTAGAACCGGTTAGATGAAACTATCTTTTGGGAATATGACTGTTGACCTCAATATCTTCAACCTAGGAAGGCAGCCTAGTGATCCATCTGATGAACCCATGGAAGTGAAGTTCATTCAAGGAATATCCAGTGAACAACAAGAGAGAGAGTGTGAGTCTGATTCAAATGCATCTGATTTAATGATTGAGGAGTTTTCTGATGACGAACTTGAGTTAGATCTGCGGGTCAATCATGTTTCTACTATTGGCTGGCAACAAGAACCTTTAGAGATAGAACCCCAAGTCCATCTTCGCCCATCTGTGGAGGAACCCCCTAAGTTAGAGCTCAAACCTCTACCTAAAAATCTAGAGTATGCCTACTTAGGGGAGAACGAGTCTTTACCAGTTATCATTTTTTCTGATTTGACTACCGGTCAAAAGAAAGCTCTCTTAGATGTTTTAAGAGAGAATAGGGAAGCCATTGGATGGACCATGACTGATATCAAAGGGATTAGTCCAACCATTGTTCAACACCGAATCCATTTGATAGATGATGCCAAACCTACTAGAGATCCTCAACGTCGGTTAAACCTAGTGATGAAAGAAGCTGTTAGGAAAGACATTTGCCAAACCTACTAGAGATCCTCAACGTCGGTTAAACCTAGTGATGAAAGAAGCTGTTAGGAAAGACATTCTGAAATGTCTCGATGATGGGATCATTTATCCCATTTCTGATAGTTCATGGGTGAGTCCGGTCCAAGTTGTTCTAAAGAAATCTGGGATCACCGTGATCCAAAATAAGGCTAATGAGCTGATTCCCACTCGGATCCAAACTGGATGGCGAGTTTGTATTGACTACAGAAAACTCAACTTAGCCACTAGGAAAGATACCTTCCCTCTTCCTTTCATTGACCAAATGTTAGAGCGTTTAGCAGGACATGAGTTCTATTGTATCCTGGATGGATATTCAGGTTACAATCAAATCCCTATCGCTCTCGAAGATCAGGAGAAAACAATATTCACTTGCCCGTATGGAACATTCGCATACCGACGCATGCCTTTTGGCCTGTGCAACGCACCTGCCACATTCCAACGTTGCATGATTAGTATTTTTTCCGACATGGTAGAGAGATTCCTCGAAATTTTCATGGACGACTTCTCTATTTTTGGTGACACATTTTTCCAACGTTTGCATCATCTTAAACTGGTCCTAGAATGGTGTAGGGAGAAAAATCTAACTCTCAATTGGGAGAAATGTTATTTCATGGTCAAACAAGACATTGTCTTAGGACATGTAGTTTCCAATAGGGGAATCGAAGTGAACAAAGCTAAGGTAGATCTCATTTCGCATTGTCTTAGGACATGTAGTTTCCAATAGGGGAATCGAAGTGAACAAAGCTAAGGTAGATCTCATTTCCAATCTCCCTCCTCCCAAAATAGTCAAAGATGTCAGATCATTTCTTAGTCCTGCTGGATTTTACCGATGTTTCATCAAGGATTTCAGCAAAATTGCTAGACCCTTGATCAATCTCTTAGCCAAGGATACATTATTTGTCTTCTCTCCCGACTGCCTCAAAGCTTTTGAATACCTAAAAAAGGATCTAACCACAGCTCCTATCATTCATGCACCGGACTGGACCTTACCCTTCGAATTGATGTGTGATGCATCTGATTTTGCGATTGGTGCTATTTTAGGACAACAGTTTGATGGAAAACCAATGGTGATCTACTACGCCAATAGGACTTTGAATGATGCCCAGCAAAATTACTCTGTCACAAAAAAAGAGTTTTTACCTATAGTCTTTGCCTTAGAAAAATTCAGGTCCTACCTCATCGGTTTCTTAACCAAAGTTTTCACAGATCATGCCGCACTAAGTATCTTTTGACCAAAAAGGATGCTAAAGTACAGCTCATTAGATGGATTCTTCTTCTTCAAGAGTTTGACATTCAAATTCTTGACAGAAGGGAAACAGAGAACCCCATAGCAGATCACCTCTCTCGACTCCTAAATGCACCAACATCAACCGTCCCGATCAATGAACATTTTCCAAATGAACAACTCTTAGAAATCCAATTTGTTCCATGGTTCGCAGACATTGTGAACTACATAGTCATGAACCAGATCCCTTCTCATTGGTCCAAACAGGATAGATCCTGTTTTCTCTCCCAAGTAAAATACTTTTACTGGGATAATCCATATCTGTTCAAATACTGTCCTGATCAGATCTTTAGGAGGTGTGTTCCCACTGAAGAAACTAGGAGTGTTCTATCCTTTTGTCATGAGCAAGTATGTGGGGGCCACTTTGGCCCAAGAAAAACAACTAAAAAATTCTCCAATCTGAGCTATATTGGCCCACTCTTTTCAAGGGTTCATACGAGTTTTGCAAAACCTGTAACTGCTGTCAGCTTTTAGGGAAGGTCACTAGAAGAAATATGATGCCCTTACAACCCATCTTATCTGTTGAACTTTTTGATATGTGGGCTATCGATTTCATGGGACCATTTCCAAATTCCTTTGGAAATGTTTACATTCTAGTAGCCGTTGAATACATGTCAAAATGGGTTGAGGCTGTCACGCCCCGCTTCCCAAAATACCAAGGAATCGGAACGTGAACAAGCCCGCGACGTATTAGATTGAGAAGAAATATACACTATCTTTTTTTTTTCTTCTCAATCCAATACGCTAAGCGTCTAGAAATAAATACAATGCGAAGTCACAGGTCCCCGATCACATATAGCAAGAATATAATGACAACACAGAATAAAATAATACATATCACAAATGGGATTACATCCGAGACATAATATTCGGGTCAACATGCCCTTATACAAAACTGAACCAATGAATACTGAAGAGATACAAAATATATCGATCAATAGAAAAAGAAAGAACTATAAAAGTAAACTGGAACCATCAAATAATAGGCTTCGACTCCTTCTTCTGCTCCGTCCGCTAGGCACTCCTGCTGAGAATCCTCTGGCTCCTGATGATCTGTTCTTCCTCTAAGTCTGACGTACACCAGAGAAAACAGGTGTACGTCAGGGTGCAGGGCACACGGCAAGATCCCAAAAAGAAGAATAGAACGGTCGTGCGACCAATGCAATAATGGTAATAACAATGGAAACATACAACTAAAATACTAATAATATAAATATAATTTACTACTAGAATAGAATAATCATAATAAATCCAAGGGAATCAACCAAGTAACAAGTCGATCATGCAGCTAGCGATCAGAGTAATCATCCAAGTCCTGGTCATACAACTAGATGGAATTAATACTTAAAAATCTACAACTCGAGACGTTGTACATCGAGCGAAATAATCCAAACAAGGAAACCCTCATGTATATACCATATGTCTCGAATTGTGAATAATTAAATATTAATCCCGATCTATGTACGAAGAGAAACACAACTGGCTTATATCTCACAAGAAATCATACCTAGCCAAGAAACGAGGTCCTGTAACTAGCCATTCTATAACAGGTCACTGGTCACATCCCACACAGAGTCAACACTCATATCATCGGATAACTGACTGTTCATAAATCCCCTACGTGCATCCAATCCCGTGAAACAGGCAGCTAGAGGACTACACGCAATCCGATCTCGGCCTGGTTCAAACTCAGGCAAAGCTCAAGTGACGAAACAGGTCACGGATCAAAGTAACGAAACAGGCCACTTTGTCCAACAAACCAATCCCAGGACGAAACAGGTCACTGGTGCGAGTCTAGAAGATACATCAACAACCACATCCGATCACATGAACATTAACTTCCCCATCCCAACTCTTCTTGTTTGTCTAAATCAACAATCATAATTTCTATTAACTCGGGTTCACCACCTAAACTCAGTCAACACACTCACACATGTCACTAAGTTTGTTCATGACGTACGAGGTCACTAAGTCATGAACTGCTAGGGGTTCTCAAGCACAATAGGAAACAATAAGTACAACCAATCATGCGCAACGATATCATGGTATATCACATAATCAAAATGAGAATCACACAATCAAAAATAATCCTTTAAATTAATAAATTTATTTACTTCAAAGTAATTCTTTTTTTCTAAAATAAATTCTTTTCTCATTATAATAATTCTAAAAATAATCTTTTAAAATAATAAATTCATTAATTCAAAAATAATCTTTTTATAAGATAAATTCTCGTTAATTCAAAATAGTCTATTTTCCTAAAATAATTTCTTTTTAAAAATATTTATTATTCTAAAATAATTTCTTCCACAAGATAATTTCTAAAAATTATTATAATTATTCTAAAATGATTCTTTTTCCAAGATAATTCCTTTTAAATTATTATAATTTTCCTAAAATGATTTCGTTCTCAAATAAAAATTCCTTTTAAATTATTATAATTTTCCTAAAATGATTTCGTTCTCAAATAAATTCTTTTTAATTAATATCATTATCCAAAAATAATTTTCATTGCCAAAATAAATTCTTTTAATTTATCATAATTATTCTGAAAAAGCTACTTATCATATTACTATGATATATTTAATATTATTCATCAACAATCACACGCAGATAAATATTAACAAATCTAAAATTGCAGATAATTCATAATAAATAGAAGAATATAGATCTGAGCAAGTGGGATATTGCCTCGGGGTTTTCGTCGAACGAATCGACGTCGTCGTGCGAGACTACGGATCCGTGATTTTAGGCAGCGGCGTTCGTCGGAGTGGGATCTGGAGGTGTTGACGAGGTTGACGGCGTCGACAGCGGAGTTCGTCGGACGGAACTCCGTCGACGGGCCGGTGCAAGGTGCGGCCGCGGTGAGCGGAGTGAAGGCCGACTTAGGTTCGAGCAGACGGAAGCGGCCCGGCGGCGTGGGACTTGGCGGCTGTGTAGTCTCGTCGGAAGCAGGAGATCTGCCGGCGATCAGGCTGGCACTGGCCAAAATTCTGTGGCGGCTGGTGTGGAGGGGCTTGTAGCGCTGATGTTGGTCTCGTGCGTGGCGGAGAGGTGAGAGCTGGTTGGCGTCCGCGACTTCTGGTCGGAGCTCAGGGAGCTCGAGGCTCAGTCCGGCTTGTGGAGATGGGCCGGGTGGTGAGGAGCGGAGCTCACGCGGCGGGGCTGGGTTATCAGAGGTCGTAAGTGATAGGCTACGGGTTGGGTTGGTGGCTGGGGATCTCGTCAGAGCTCGGGTCAGAGCTTGGGGCGGCGCTCAGGCGGAGCTCTGCGGTGAAGGCGTCTGGTGCGATTGAGAGATGCGGGGCGGCGGTAGGGGAGCTACCCGGGCTTGTGGAGGAACTCGAGGCCAGGAGCTCGAGTTGAAGAGAGGCGGCCGCCTTGTGTCAGCGCGGCGAGCAGAGGGGCGGCCCGCTGTGCGTGAGCGGCCGGTGAACAATCAGGCGGGAGAGAGAGAGAGAGAGAGAGAGAGAGAGAGAATGAGAATGAGAGAGAGAGTGAGCAGATGAGAGAAATAATAGAAGAGAGAGAAGGAGAGGGGGACAGGGAAGTGATGGCTGCGGGAATTGAGGAGTGATTTGGGGAAGTGGGGTAGGGGAGAGAGAGAGATAGAGTGAAATACTACAGGGAAAAACACAGTAAAAATACCCTTTTAAATAATTTAAAATATCAAAAAATTTATTCAATAAATATTAAAAATTTCTGATCAAAATAATAGTAACAATAACAATAATGAATAATTAACTATTAATTTAAAAATTTTACCGAAACAATTAAATTTATAATTAGCAAAACTATTAAAATAAATATAAATTTGTATTTTAAATCATAAAAAATTCTAGAGAAATTGGGAAAATACAAATACTCCTTTAGAAAAATAATATTTAATATTTAAACACCAGAAAATTATTTAAACCCGTATTAGAAATTTACGATCATTACAGAGGCGGTAGCTTGCAAAACTAATGACAACAAGGTCATTGTCAAGTTTTTGAAAGAGAATATTTTTACACGGTTTGGAGTACCCCGAGCGATCATCAGTGACAACGATACACATTTCTGTAAACGTTCTTTTGAGGCTTTAATGAGGAAATATTCAATCACACACAAATTGTTAACTCCTTATCACCTCCAAACCAGTGGACAAGTAGAGGTCACAAATAGGCAGATCAAACAAATCTTAGAAAAAATAGTTAATCATAACAAAAAAGATTGGTCTGTAAAATTATGTGATGCTCTGTGGACATATAGAACTGCTTCAAGGCCAATTTGGGGATGTCACCATACAGATTAGTGTTTGAGAAAGCTTGCCACCTACCAGTGGAGTTGGAACATCGAGCAATGTGGGCGATAAAATAGTTAAATTTTGACTCAGACTCGGCAGGTAAGAACAGATTGCTCCAAATAAATGAGTTGGAAGAAATTCAAAATGATGCATACATAAACTCAAAAATTTACAAAGAGAAAACCAAGATTTTTTATGACAAATCAATTTTACGAAAAAATTTCTCTCCAGGACAGAAAGTTTTATTGTACAATTCAAAATTGTATCTTTTTCTTAGAAAATTAAGATCAAGATGGACAGGTCTATTTTTTGTCAAACAAGTTTTTTCGCATGGGGCTGTCGAGATAGAAAATCCTAAAAATGGTAACATTTTTAAAATAAATGGTCAACGTCTAAAACCATTTTTAGAATTTTTTTACACTCAGAGAGGAAGAGGTGTTAGTTCTTTATGAACCTCATTATCTATAAAAAAATAATAATAATAAAATAAAATAAAATAAAATGGAAAAAAATAAATTTTTTCTCTTATTTGATTTCTTCATCCTCATACTAACAGTAATTGCAGATTCTTATCATCATTGTCGATAGAACAAATGTAAGTTCTTCAAGTCTTATCTGCTTTACTTTGTGCATCAGCGAATTTGCATTGAGGACAATGCAAAATTTAGGTGTGGGGGTGGGAATTAGTTAATTTTCCATTTATTTTACCTTTTTGGTTGCATTTTTGTTATTTTTTTTCCTTTTTCTAAAAAAAAATTTATAAAAATATTGTCACTTGCTTAATTAATAGAGTTAAGTAATAATTGATCTAATTGATAGATTTTAAATCTTCTAATTCCTAGTTAGTGATATACTCAAGTTCACCTTTTATGATAACTCCAAATAAAATTCTTATGAAATAATTTTTCAACTAGTATACTTTACTTAAGTCTTACCTTAGACTTTTAATTAAAATAATAAAATTTTTTGCATGCTTAACTTAGAGTTCAAAATATTTTTTAAGTTATCTTGATTTACACTTTTTTTTTAGACTATATATACTTACACACACACACACATTATATATATTAAAAAAACTAACCTTATAAAAGAAGAGTGCGAAAAATGGGCACAAAAAAAAACTCTTAAATTCAAGGTGATTCTATCTTATAAAGCCTAAGTTGACCGAGTAATTAAGCCCAATGAGTGTTTCTATACTTAATGACCTAAGCCCAATTGGGTTAGGATTCATTGGCCCAAAACTTATTAAATGGTCACTTAGAAAGCTCGTTCAAATAGAAAACAATCACCAAGAATTAGAGAGTAAAGAAAAAAAATTAGATATCTATAACACTGTGACGCCCCTATTTTCACTCATGGCTGTAGTCCAAGGTGAACCCAGAGATGTCAAACCTTCCATACACCCACACTGTGTAACAACAAGTTTTACCAATCACAGTAATATCCTCTAGGAGGGTCAAATAAAAGCGTAGGTACAAAACAGGCAAAGAAGTAGAACGACAATAATAGACATGATAAAGAAGATGATATCTCATAAATAAAGGTCATGTCTCAACTAAAAATAAACTGAAATACATTTGGAGTCTGCAATAACATACGATGTCTCAACATAAATCAAAACGGAAAGTCGAACTAAGGCTCATTGCCTTTACAAAATGGAAATAAACTCTAAGTCTGAATAAAATTTAAAACTACAGTGGAACCTCTAATAAATCTCTCGGGACGGCGACTATGCAAGAACTTCATCATCCTGCTGCTCTCCGGAACTCCGAGCTACCTGAAAGTGTATTTTTAAAAGAAAAAGAAATAACAACAAGAGCATCAGAGCGCTACAGCAAGATTACCTCTATGCGCCCCCAGGGGAAGGGCTGCTAGATGGAGTGGAGGCTCTATCTATTAAGCATAGTCTACCTAGATTCATTTTCCCCGTATCTAAGTGGGATTAACATTTAGAAATCTACAACACGAGACGTAGTACGTCGAGCAAAATAATCCAAACAAGGAAACCCTCATGTATATACCATAAGTCTCAAATTGTAGATATCTAAACATTAATACCGAACTAAGAAAAGACAATCTAATGAAACCAATAAATTGGAAATCCATAATACGAGACTGGTACATCGATCGAAATAATCCAAACAAGGAAACCCTCATGTATATACCATAAGTCTCAAGTTGTGAATCTCTAATAATTGATCCCAACTAAGAAGTAAAAAGGACAATAAAAGAAATAAGATATCAACACATCGTATTTATAATATCTTCCACTATCACTGGAGAGATAGAATAAAATACTAACACATAATTTTGTATACTTTCAAAAGTAACATATCTCAGTCGTATAGTTCAATGATAGGTCGTATTCAAAATCGGCATCTGCCATACTTAGGCTATCAAGTAATTGTCTCAGTGCAACGGACAACCCTGTAGGTATCCTGAATTGTGTACATGGCTCATTAGTCTCATCACGATCTCAGTGCATAACATGAGTGCGGGACGGACTACCAAATAGGTATCCTAGAAATACAGCTCACGAGCCTCATCGCACCCTTGTGCGGGGCGGACGGCTAGATCAAGCCTCCTAAAATCCGACTCAATGGCCTGTACATATGGAATATCGATGCACTACCCCATGTAGTACTGAACTGAGCTCATCAACGATATCCACCTCATATAAATCTTTGTATCTTAGGTATGTCGACGCACTATCCCATATAGTACTAACATATGCTCATCAACAACATTCAGCTAATGTATAAACCATGTATATTTGGTATGTCGATGCACTATCCCATATAGTACTGAGCTGTGCTCATCAACGACATCTAACATGTATTTGAACTATATCTAATTCAAATATGATCAAATCAAAATTTATCATAATCCTCTTAGGATTCTTAAATATATAACATAACATATTCATGACTAAACGTGTAACATCAAGCGGCTCAAAACTCCGCGAACGCACCTCAAAATGGCGCAACACAGCTCCACAAAACGAACAGGAAAAACAGACGTGATATCTGTTAGAAAAACAAGCATATCTTTCTCTAGGAAAACTATTTTTTACAAATGGTTTTCTATTTTGTAAACTAGATTCACACATCTTTCAAATGACATAAGTTTGGTTCAATTTGGAGTTCATTTGTTATCCCCAATCTCCAGTTAAACATTATATATGTGCATCCGTTTTTCTGCAATACATATTGTTAGTAAATATAACATATCTTTCTCTATACAAACTCTTTTTAAGAATGGTTTTCTGTTTTGAAATCTAGATTCACACATATCTCAAAAAAATTTGGTTCAGTTTGAAGTTTATTTGTTATCCCAAATCTCTAATTAAACTTTATATATGTGCATCCGTTTTTCTGCAGGACATGTTGTTAGTAAAGCACCAAGTCTAAGAGAATTTATTCTTTTAGCACAACATTACATATGAAATTGATTTAGACAATTCACATGCTAGCCCAATTCAAATGGTAAGTCGGTAAAGGCTCGTCAAACCCGTTGATGACTGAGGGTTTGCCAAAAATCCTATGAGTATTATGTTTATCTATTCTAAACAGAATGAGTAATCATAATAAGGTACAAAAGTCACTGACGTATCAGCTTCACCAGTTGGTCTCGTGGCTTGAATAGCTGAGCTAACCTCAACTCCAGGTGAAGCTTCTACAATCATTAGAGCCTTGAACATATTTTTGAGGATGATAACTTTAGATGTTCGGCAGCTTCAGAGATAGTAGCTATATCAATACCAACGGCTGCTCCTACAATCAAATCTCACACAAAGAGCTCATCCTGGTGAGTGTCTGATGCATTCTCAGCTTTTTTTCCCCAAACTGCAAGGAGTATATGAGTATAAACTGATCCTCTCCACTCCAACGCCTTAAGAGCTTAAATTGTGTAGACTCTAGTCAACGTATGAGCATAAACTGTGTCAACGCGTTGCAAATGAAAGTCCACTCCGATCAACGCGTTGCAAATGAAAGTAAACACTAGTTAGCGTGTTGCAATGAGAGTCAATATCAGTCAACATGTTGCAACGAAGGTCTATGCCGGTCAACACGTCGATGATTTTCGCCGAAATAAGGCTCAGGATGAGATTCCAGGTGAAAAGGACAATTCCGGGGACTTCAATTGTGATTCAGATACAAATTCCTGATGAAGATGATCAGTTCAACGTCAATTCAATGTTACAAGCTAAATTCAAAAAACCCACACACCAGTTTCAGTTTAAGATTTCGACAATGGTCAGATGATAAACACAACAGCGGAAGAATTTTAGCTATTTGATAAAATACTGAATAGACCGAAAGCTAAAGAAGAAACGAATTGAAGGCTGGGCCCATCAAATCCAAAATTTTCAGGCTCCTCTATAAAAGAATGAGACTGGAACACTTAAGAGGGGGTATTTGTAAGCATCAAAATTTGCCTATAGGTTCCCGCACGCAGCTCGAGATGAAGAGAAGGTGATGAACATTGTTATCCGAATCAAAGAGGATCATCTTATTCCATAGAGAAGCCAACAAGCATACGAAGTGAGTCGGCAAAGCGTACGAGTTAATGAAACATACGAAACAACAATACAATAAAGAAACAACTCAGCCAAGAGCTGTGTTTTGCCCACAGGAGGTGAAACACCATGTGTGTTTCGCCCACATGGGAAAAACACCATTAGTGTTTCGCCCCCATGGGCAAAACATATATTGTGTTTCGCCCATGTGGGCGAAACACCATTGGTGTTTCACACCTGGTCAGCATGTTTCGCCCATTCAGCCTCCCGACGATGCGTATTTTGATAGAATTCCACGATTTATTCATTCCAAAGCCTCTCCAACTAACTTGAAGCTATCCTTGAACGTGGAAATGTGGTTACTAACTAATGATAAGATCAAATCGTGAATTCTTATCCAAAAACGGGGCACCCGAAGCTTATAAATACACCCCTATGGTCACTATGCATTAGAGGGAATTTCGGACTTGGAGGCGATGCCTTGGTGTTTTGGAGAGCAAGGAGCATAAATTTTAGATCTAAAGGTGAGTCTTGGTAAGTTCTTCAGCAGAAATAGGAAGAGTTCGAGAAATTTGCAACCCCCTTCAACATTCTTCACCTGTTTCCTTAAGATCAGACTTCGTTTCAATCTTGAGAAGAGTACTTATCCCACCTTGTTGAGATATTTACTTCAGTTATTATTTCCTTTGTGAAACAAGATCTACCGGATCTGATACTCGGCGGTCCACAGATCAATGAGTCCCTAGCACATGCAAAGATCCCACGCAAGCAGCGATCGATAAATGATCTTGCATGTGTTTCTAGGAGATCCCCCTATTTGTTTTTATTATGTAAGAAAGTCTTATAAAAAGACTAACTTTCTTTTTTGAATCTGTAAGACGATAAACGTGTAATGGATTCCGCAATGAAAAATATTTCTGACACAAACAGCTTACGGGTTTTGGCTTGTTTTCGGTTGGGTCTGCTTTTATATATATATATATATATATATATAATATATATATATAATATATATATATATATATTATATATATATATATATATATATATATATATACACACACACATATATATATACTATATAATGTGTGTGTGTGTGTGTGTGTATGCCCGACTTTTTCCTCTTTTCTTCATCATCCCTCACGTTTTGAGCAGCAACCACCCCCCTCAAAAGCCTAGAGAAATTTTATCTTGCTTTGGGAGAAGAATTGCAAGGTTCGAGGGGAGGGCAAAATCTTCGGTTTTGGTGAAGGAGGATCAAGTCACTCTTGCGTTTGAGAGATCAGCACGATTTTTTCTTGGTTTTTATTAGATTTTAATACTTATTTTAGGTGTAAACATCACCCCTTTTATCTGTATGACGTAAAGATTTAATCTTTCTGATTTAAAAAGTTATGAAACAGATTTCTTTAAATTGGGTTAAAGGTTTGAAGTAAATCTAGCATGAGATTATTGTTAATCTATTTTCTTTCATGATAAATTTACAAACATAAACATGTTAGGGTTATTAGAATCCCTCAAAAAAAATTATATTTGTGTTTTCATATTTCAGAGTAAATCCTAATTGCACTAAATCGAGATTTTATATATGAGTTCTTTGCAAATTTTTAATTTTGTTAAATTTTTGAGAAAATCTAACGTTTCTCAGGAGTTGAAAACTTTTCTCTGGTCAGTCGACTGATCAAGAGAATCAGTCGACCGATTGGTTAGCATGAAATTAGGATTTTTCTCATGATCAGTCTACCGACACATGTATTCGGTCAACTGATAAAGGCTGGTTTTTGTGCATGTGTTGTTCACGTAGCGTTCGGTCGACCGATGAGATATATCGGTCGACTGGTCTAGCGTTGTTTGTAATGTTAATCTTTCCACATACTTTTGATCGTGAACACGTAGTGCGAGTTGCACGTCGACACACGTGCGAGACCATGAGAGGGCACGTACTAGATTTAAGCACGCATGAGCCTATTGATATACGTAGTCTAATGCTTTGCGTATATCATGATAGGGAGTAACGATTATTTCAGTTTACGATGGTTGTGGATGCTCGAGTGCATTAGTCCGTGCACCATAATGAGAACGCGGGCGACTACACTATGAGTACGTTAGTCCGCACATCGCAATGAGAATGTGGTCGACTACACTCTGTGATGCATCATTGTTTTTATGGTTGAGTGCGTAGGTCCGTGTACCGCATGACATAGCAAGCGACTACACTCTGAATGTGTTAGTCCGTGAGTCGCATGATACTACAGATGACTACACTCTACATATTTAGGAAGCCTAGAGCTCAGACGAATACTATTTATGAATGTAGTCCAACACTTGACTTTCTTATACATCAATGTATATTTTAACAAGGCTTTCATGGGTTTGTAATTTTGTTTCTGTGCCACCTACCCGAGGGTAGCGTGAGATACTATGATGCTACGTATACTATTTGTCTTGGATGAGATATTGATAGAGTACTTTTCCTTGCTACTTATTTATTTATTTAAAAGATTTGGAGTTGATATTTAGCGATCCACAATTTGAGATACATGGTATATATATTAAGGGTTTCCTTATTTGGATTATTTTGCTCGATGTACTCATCTCGTGTTGTGAATTTCTAAATCGTATCTCCTCTTAGCTTAGGATATATGAATCATATATTTTATGATTAATATTTTATACACCTAACCCCCTTCCCCCTAGGGGGTGGAGATGTTCTCGCTAGCGTTTTGGCGCTCGTTGTTTCCATCTTTTTCAAGCAGCGAGTCGGGGGTTCGAAGAGCTGCAGGTTGACGGGGACTCAGCGTAGATTTTTGTCAATTATAAGTAGTTAATTAGTTCTCCACATTAGACTATTTATGAGTTTAGTTTTTGTTTTAGAGATGCATTTCATTTTAGAGGCTGAGTGCTTATGTATTTTTCAATTGACTCTCATGTATTAAAGATTCGATATTCTTATTCCAATTTACCAGATGGACTCTCTTTTCCTCTGTTGGAACAAAATTTTAGTTATTATTGGATGTCTCTTCTCTATATTGTGTTCCTTGTATTGTCATCTTTGATATATCTATTTGTACCCTCACTTCTTATTTTGACATCTACTAAAGCGATATTAATGTGATGGTGAAACATGTTTATGCACATTGTTGGGTGCATGACATGTTTGACATCTTTAATTAGGTTCACCTTAGACTGTAGTCTTGTGTGAAACTTGGGGCGTCACATTAATCTATGTTTAGAGGTAGGAAACACAACTAGACTATGCTCTTTCTCTCTGAAGTAGCATGCTAGGATTGTGGTCTTCAGGCTACAATAGAAGAAACACCTAGGTTGTTGCTAGGTTCGAGTCCTTACTCTGGGGAGAAAGCCACCTCCAGAGAGTATGTGATGAGCCGGAGAGCATAGGGTCAAACCCTTAATAAGTAAAGTAGATATAGAAAAGTTATAATAGAAGGTGAATGACATAATGTGAGATAGGGAGAGGAGAAAGATAAAATAATGTCAAAAATAATCTTAGATAGTTGCAGGCTAAGTGCTGAGCCAAAGAGTTACAAACACTTACTTCATATATCTAAAGACTCTATCGAGTCACCTAGAACACATGATTTAGCTTCCATGTTAAATTTTATAATCGATATGGTGTATCCTTTAGAAGAAATAAATACCAACATCCTTAATCTTCAAAAATAAATTGAAGAATTAAAATCAAAAAACAAAAGTCCAGTTCCTAGTGAAGACCATTTAGGAAATTTCATTGGACAAATAATTTAAATATGATAATAAAAACGAAGGGTTTGTTAGATATTCATCAACCTGAAACACTAGATTCTTCAAATAGAGTTGTATTAAGATAACAAATACAGAATTTAACACAACAAGTTCAGAATCCCCAAACAGAGTTTGCTGCATTACAGCAAGTAAACGAACTGTTAGATAATAACAAGTCTTTACTAAATTATTATTCTGATGATGGTCAAGATGACTCGACTTCAAAAATAAGTGAGTTTGAAGACTCACTTGTTATAAATATGGTGAAAACAAGAGAATGCTCAACTACATGGCCACTTCCTACAGAGCCACCTCCAGTAGGTACAAAACCTACAACCAAACCTACAAGAGTAGAGGATCCTATGTTCCAGTTAGGACAAGATTCTCCCTTGTTATAAATAATGGACTATTTTAAACTGGTCTATCGGCTTGAAAATAAGCAACGCATGGATCGGTGGATTGAAAATATCTTTTAAAAATTATCTAGACCATGGGATATTCTTTTAGAAGAAGCTTATCTAAAGAAAGTCCCTAAAGAAGATAGGTCTAGTGAAGCTGTTCAATTTTTCATAATAAGAGAATTAGAATAGTATTGCCAATTATCTAAAGCTTTTAAACAAACTAAAAGCCAATTAAAAGAAAGTGCCCTGGGACAAAACTGTTGTGATAAAATCTAAGGATTCCCACTAGATTATGGTTGCTGTAAACCATAAAGAAAAAAAACCTTATAAAAACAAATACTAGAGACCATATAGGTTTAGAAAAGGAAAATTTTCTAAACAACAAAATTGGTCTAAAAAGGGTAAAACCGTAGAAAAAGAAAAATACACGATAAAACCCTGGACGTTCAAAAAGACGTGTAAATGTTTCGAATGTCTAGAAGTTGGCCACTATGCAAACTCGAATGTCCTAAAAAGAAATAAACAAATGAAATAATTATAGAAGACATGATCAAAGCTATATTGTGAGAAGTTTGAGTTTTGTCCCAAAAAGACATGGTCTAAATGAAATTTGTTTAAAACTCTAAAAAATGTCCAGCACACAGTTTTACACCCAGTTTTAGTCCTGGGCGCGCACTGTAGCGTTGGTGACATGATCAAAGCTAAAATCAACGGCGCCATTGAAACACGCAGAGGCGGATCAAACCACCCTTATCCTATTCCGATTCCCTTCCTCTTGCGCTTTCCCTCCAAGAAAAGAATAAGAAAACAAAGAAGATTTTTTTTTTTGGACAAATTCTTCAACTTTTTCTGCAAGCAAAACTTTCCCTTTATATAAGGGCCATCAAACCCATTAGCCTCTCCCTCCAAGCGAAATATTGTACCCAGGCGGTGACCACATCCTCTCCCTCTTCATTGTTCTCATCGTCAAGGTTAGTAGAAATCTTCTCCTCCTAAATTCAACAGAATTAGCTTGAGAGCTTCTTTATATTGTGAAGTTGTCTGCTTTTTTGAAGTTACACGTGGAATTTCACTGTATCTGTTAGAATTGATGGCGGCCCTTGCTTCTATATTTTGCTAGTGTCTGTTCTCTTTTAGCTATACCTATGTGCAATCTGTATATAATTGTTAGAGTATGAATTTTTGTTTGCATACAACCAATTTTGGCAAAGGATGTGTGATACGGTTGAGGCTTTCAGTTACTTAAAAAAAAAAGCCCAGAGAGGGAAAAAAGTAAAGAAAAAGTTAAAGAGTATAACTCAAACCACAACTTCGTAGTTTTGGTGTTAGTTTTGGTGTAGTGGAAGCATCCTGATCACCATCACAACTTCGTAGTTTTGGTGCGGTGGAAGCATCCTAATCTCCATGGATTACAAATTTAATGTGGATTGAAAAGATGCTCACTGCATGTGTTCAAGTTTCAGTCTATAAAACGGACGCTCAAAACTGCGAAGACATGTAAGAGTATAAAATTTTAAACCCTCCTAGTTTTGGTGCAAGTTAGGGACCTTTGACAACAATAAGGTCTGAACTTAAATTAAGCTAGTTACATTTTCGACTTTTTTTTAAAAAAAATAAATGTTATTCAGCTAACTAGTCTTTGTTTCAAGTAGTAGGATCCTATAACCTTAAATATTACTGACCTAAGATATTTTAAATGCTAAATTTTCATTGGTCTCATTAGATTCAACTTAGATATAAAGAGTTAGTAATGGAGATGATGTGGTTTTTTTAATCATATCCTAGGAAAATACTATTTTCAGTATTTTCATCTCCCAATTGCAAACCTTTAGCTATAAAGAAATTAATTCAAAACTACTTCTTAATCTTGGCTCTACTATTTCCTTTTCCAAGAAAATCCCAAAAGTTACCTCAACGAAAAACATAGTTTCCTAAAAAAGTATGGAAGGAGCTTTTAGGATCGCAATTTATATACATTCATGAACCCCTATGTTATATCTTGACAAAGTTATGGTGGCCATATGATTGGTTCTCTTTGGACTGATTCATGGAACATTGGAGGCTTGCTTGCAGCAACAGCTGCTGGAAATTTTCAAATTGTTTAATTGAGCTTGGATGAATATTTCTAATTGAAAATATGGATATAGCATTTCTTAATGGTTCCAACTGGGTAGTTTCTGACATTTAAAAAAGTTGAACTTGAAATTAGTTCAACATTTTTATCTGACACTTGTGAACGAATTTTAATTGATGGATTATTGTTTCCAGTGGATATGAATCCTCTCTGTTCTATTTCTGTAATGGAGGTACCACTTGTAACTGTCTGCATGAACATCGGGTGCTAAACTAATGAAACATAATTTTTAAAACTATAACACTTGATCTCTTTAAAAAGTTTATTTTCCACTTGGTAATATAATAAGCTGTTAAACAATATACGAATGGCGTGATCTCCAATTTTAAAATTGACATACATAGAATAAGGAGGATGAAGATCAGGATTTGCAAGAAAATATTCTTAATCATATCTTTCATAATCCTTGGATGTTTGACCCCTGCTCTTGATTAGTTTCTTTCTCTGCTCTTTGCTTTCTTGTGCGTCATTTTCTTATCCATGAGATGCTCATACTTGTCTGGATTTTTTTGAAAAACATTTCCATCTTGTTGTTCAAGATAAAATTACAAATATTTTTGTAAAACCTCCACAGTACCCTTGCGGAAAGGATTTAGATCCGCTCCTCTACCAGAAAAAAAAACAGTAGAGAGACCACTACCTTATTAGTAGCCGTTAATTTATTTAGTGGATAACTGTGATTTGTCTTTGAGTGTAATTTAGGA
>NC_033796.1:71812401-71838924 GCF_001876935.1 Asparagus officinalis
TAGGTAAGTGTTTGATTTGGAGTGAATGATGGTCATCCACTAAACAATCAACATCTATTAATAAGGCAGTGGTCTCTCTCTATCACTTTTTTGGTAGTGGGGGAGGATCCAAGTTCTTGTGAAAAAGGGGAAAGACTAATATATATTCTCTTATAATTATTCTTTATCAAAATAATTAAAGAATAAAGAATCATGTATAAAACAAATAAAGAAATCATACACTTAAAGCAGTTATAGAACATTTATTAAAGGTTAAATAGCACTTAAATACTAGTTATCTCACTTTACACTTTTATACCCTCATTTGTTTTCGCAGCATAAGTTGTTTAGAATTAGCACGTTATTACCCTCTATTATGCAAACATAAAAATTTTCTACCAAGTATTCTCATATGACATTTAGAATGAATAGCATGTGAGTGTCATATGAGAACATTTAGGTGAAAATTCACATATGTATAATAGAGAGTACTATTGTGTCAATTTTAAATAACTTAAGGTATATAAAATATCACTGAAACCAAGTGCAGGTATATAGGTGCAAAGTGACGGGAACTATAATGTATTTAATTGCTATTTAGCCTTTATTAAATGATTAACTAAAATGATATAATTCGCATGTATCTTAAATTTCAAAAGAACAAGATGACAATTGGCTAATGAAATATATTACAAACTCAGTAGACTAATTAAAATTTATTTTCTAAAAGTTAAAAGTCGAGAGAGAAAGCAACAAAGTTAGTCAAGTAGGAAGAAACCGATGTCGATTGTGGAGAGCATAGAACGGCGAATACTAATAGCTGTCTTTTTTGTCATTTTTTATGATATTTATTGCTTGTATACTTTTGGTGGTCATCCAAGATGGTATTACATGATCACGAGGATTATTTATTTGGACATGTTTAAGTACTAATGACTATGATTTAACTGATGTGAGAACTATTAATTTTGTTGTACTTGGGACTGAATTTCTATGAATGAATAGAAACGGACACCACTAGTTCAGTAGTATTAAAATTGGATTGGTACAATTTAATTAAGTTGGATACAACTACTATGTGCTCATATTTAAGTTTAATTTTTGAGAAATTTTCAGTGATGAATAAATCAAAACAACAAATGAGGTTGGGCATCCATTATAAATATAGGTTGTTTTCTGGCTATAAGCTTTATAATTACATATGTACATGCGTCCTAGTTAAGCATGATCTTGAAGCTTACCTTCAGTAAAATGTGATGAGAACTTTAAGTAACCAATGCTACCAAAAGAATATGAGAAGCTCCTATTTTTTTTATGGTCTGTTACAAACTATTAGCTTTCTTTTGAAGGATCGTTTTTCCCGTCAAGTCATCGCTAAATGTTTACACTACTAATGAGCAAGTGATATGTTAGGCTCACAGTTGGTCATGAAAATTAGCTTTAGTGTTCTATGCAACAAATTCAATGCTTTATTTATCAAGATAAAATATATTTTAGAACAGCCTAATTTTCTGATTCATTCACTTGCTTGATTTTTTGCATAGAATTCAGTTACTGATTCAAGAAAATGGCATCTGATAAAGTTCAGCCAGTAGAAGAAGCACAAAAAATTGAAACCCATGAAGCTCAACAGAACATGGAACCTTGTTGGAAGAAGAAGAGAGAGGATGGGGGATTCGTAGAGAACATGAAGGACCACTTTGATGAGTTTGTGAACACTTCAATGGACCAACATAGGATTTGTCTCAAGAAGACTATTCGTGGAGTCGGCTACAAGCTGAAGAAAACTCGCTCTGTAAGCCTCTATATCCTTCTTCTATACAATTTCAGCATGCAATGATAAAGTTCATATAAAATGGAAATTATTTGTTACGAACTGGTTTTATTTGTCATAAGAATTAATTTCACTTATTCTTACAAACTATGGAAAGGAAACATAAAATGGTTTGTTGAGAGATACTCTAATTGTTCCGTGATTAATGATCCTTTGAACTTTAAGTGAATCAGGGTTCTGTCCTATTTTTTATCACCTGGATTTACTTTGAGATGCGTGTTGATGCGCGATGGGTCTTGAGAAAAGATAACATTGATGTGTATCACACATCAACACACATCTCAAAGAAAATCCAGATGTTAAAAAATTGGTGGACATAGGTCTAAAGTCCATTTAAGTTTACATAGAGCTTTTCGCTTGCTCCATTCATATAGATAAAATCATTGGAAATAGGAGGTGTTAACTTCTTGACTTTAGCTTGCGCTTTTCCTTGAGAACTTTTTATTGAATGAATGAGTAGATGTAAATAAACAAGGAGTAGATCAAGGAAAAAAACAAAAACATCATTTTCTTTTAGAGTCTCCCAATATATTTTCCTGCTACCATATGAGGTGCTACAATATTGCTAGACCATTGGGATTTCAGTGACTAAAACTAGTAGGGATAAGGATTTCTTTTGTGAGACGAAGTATTTATGTCTTGCTATTGACTTCCAATAATTGACATTTTCTTCTTCTTTTTCTTTTCCCAGATATTTGGATCAAGCAATAATGAGCACGGTTTGGGTGTCAAAGAAGTAGAGAGCTCCAAATAGACATATACTCGCAGGAGTAAAGCATACCAATATTGGAATAAATATTCTGTAAAATATTTACATTTGGACTCCGCTTTAATACTTGCATTATGACTTAGGGAGCCATGGGCCATTGAATACACTGCATATATTTTGCAATGCGTTGTCTTTTGGATTTACATTTCTTACTGAAAGTTGTAAAATTTGATAGTAGCATGCAAGATCGTTACTGAATCAAATGATTTGTATCAATTCCCCCTTATTTATTGGTAAAGGGAATTAATTTACTAACATTTTAGCTGACTTTTTGAAGCTGATGTATGTAATGAAGTATTTTCAGTAGATTTGATCAAGATGTTCTGTTTTACGTTTTATCTTATTGGTATATCAAGCTCCCTACTAATCTTCATGAAGGTGTTCTGTGATTAATGAAAGAAATATTAAGCGACCAACAAGTGAAAGACTAAGAAATAAAAGAACGGCTTAATCCAGTTAAAATCCTTTTGGGTTTAATTGCACAAAGACTTTCTCTCAATAAGTTACCGATTCGAAGTTCTCAATAACTTGTAGATCATGGTTAACTTTTGAAGACAATAGGAAATGATGACCGAACTAACTTTAAAGCATAAGACTGTCTTGTAATCGTAAATCATTAGATGTATTATCTTGTGAATCTATTACGTTCGTGTTCTTGACTTTCACATGTAAGAGAACTTTCAGTACTTAGAGAAATTTTAGTAATCTAGAAATAGACATGCATGCCAACAGGGGTGGGCATTGGGCGAGGTCAGCACACGAGCCCGCTCGCTTGGCCTGCGTTTGCGCTCAACTCGATTCGGCTGGATGCGGGGTGTGTAAGATTCGACCTGCTATAATAGCAGGTTGTGGGTTTGGGATGGGTTGCCCCAGTCTATGCAGGTTAACAGCTTACTCGACCCATTGCTTTTTTACTATACGTAACACTTTTATTATAGTTTCTTGCAATTTCTTTTGTTCTTGTATTTTTAAAAGTGAAGCAATTATTTACTTGTTCCGATCACGTTAAATCTTTGTGCTTTCAATATTTTTCTCCGTCAATGGATACAAATATACAATTTATTTAATAAAATTTATCCCCCCCCCCCCCCCCCATAAGGGTTAAATTGTTAGTTTGTTAATTACATGTAATCTGTAAGTGCTAAATAACACTTACAAAATTAAAAAAATAAAAAACCTAAAAATAGTGAGATAGATGGGCTGACTTGTGCTATGTCCCATCCTAGTTGTTCCTAAATAAATTGTTGGATCTAAGCTGCAAGCCTAGAGGGAGGGTGAATAGGATTGATACTATTTTTCGCTAAAAATAAAGAACATGCAGCAGAAAAGATAAAACAAAAGATAAAAGCAGCCAATGACACGAAAGATTTTATAGTGGTTCGAATAACAATTCTCTTCCTTCTCACAAAGGGGCTTCCCCACTATGCTAGGAGTTCTCCCGAATCACTATCCAATTCAGTAGGCTTATAAAGACCGCACCTTAGAATCTATCTGAAATCAACTGTCTAACCTAACTCTCTAAAATGAGTAAACTCACCTAGCTCTAGTTAGTCCCAACTCTCAATTAGCACCAACTTGTGCACACCATAAAAATAATTTGAAACAAATCGTCAAGCACAAAAAAATAGGAAAGATCATACATCCTGTTTTAATTAACAAATTGTCCTTAATGGATCTTAATGGATCAAAGTGAAGCTTGATGAAGAACGATGTAGATGATGAAATCAATACAAGTCTCCTTGCTGAGATGATCTAAAGATGTTGAGTGCAACGAGAAATAGTTTGTTGAGGTTTCAGGGTTCGAAACATTTTCAATTCGATATCTTCTCAAATAAAAACCCTAAACCTCTTATTTTAAAACAGTAGAACGCTCTCATCTTTTTTATCTCTTTCTATCTTATATAGCCTTTAATCAACGATGAAAGAGATATCCTAAACATGGTTGAAGTTGGAGATTGAAAAGAACGATGAACGGCTGTGATTAAATCATCAAATCTGTAATTAGTTGTCGTTACCATCGATGATTATTCACGATCATTGGTGGGTCCCTAAGCACCATTAATGGGTTCACATAATCCATCAATGAGATGAAATCATATCTATGAAAATTTTGTAGTTAGTTCTCATAGACCATTGATGACTTCTTGCACATCGACGGGTCCCTGATGACCAACAATGCTAAAATGGCTAAAATCAGCGTTTGTGTTAATTTTTGTGTCGTTTCGACTCGTACACATTCAGTATTCGCTTGTACTATATATTCTCAAACAAATTTTGGTACTAAGAGAGTTAGTTATTACCGAAATAAGAGCTATTGTACAGACTACATGGTAACAATATCCCTCTTTTCGTAATAATAAACTTGAAATTTAAAATATCATAATACATGCATATTTGAGATATATAAATAGCAACAATAAGCAAAAAAAACACTTCCCTGTAAAAAAATAAATGATATGCAAAGCTTCCCCCTACATCCCTGCATTCATAAAAAGTGTAATCAATTATGCTATTGTAAAACTCCCCCTAAAATAATGTGTTGAGTGTTTTAAAAAATATTCAAAAAATAAAAAAATATGAAACCACCTAAACGAAAAATCCACTCATACAAAAATCATTAACAGTTTCAAATATCACACTAAAATTCTCTCCATTTTGTTATTAGCAAAGGTGGCAAACACACGAATAGACATACTTCGCACTCAAAAAAATTAGATGAGAATCATCCAAAGTTGTAAATAAGAAAAATGCACACTTGGTTCACGAAAAAGATTTATAGAAAAAATAGCACATGTGATTAAAATATAATCACAAAACACTTGAATACGAGAAAATCACATCAAAAATCACAAAAAAAATAGTTAAATATCATTACAAAGTATATGAAACATATAGTAAAAAGAGTTATACTAGTTCATTGGACAAATTTCAGATATATTAAAGAGAATATTGAATTATAATAAGACTTGAACTATCTCAATTTTAGAAACTAAGAACTTAAGTGTCACCTATCACCTCAATCGTATAGGATTTAGGAGAAAGAACGATACTGTTTGGCGGTTGATTCACACCATATCTAAATATATAAATATTCAATACAAGATGGCTACCCTTTGATATATGCACAACATAATCTACGAGTTTGGGTCTTCGACCATCTTTTATCAGTTTCACTCAATTTTTCGTGGATTTAATAGGAGAGTGTATCTCTGGTCATCTTTTAACAAATACATTCTTTTGTTTGATATGTTTTTAGGATAAATGCACATTTGTATGTATAAAAGAATAAATGTGTACATTATTCAAGTAAAAAAACGAGCTAAAAAGCTCCTGAAACAATGTGTAAATAACAATATTTCTATCTTTTTGTGTGTATAAGTAGTTATATATATATCATATATTATAATATATATATATATAGAAGAAAACTTGTGTCCACTTAAGTGGACATCCACCAAACTTTTAACCTTGGATGTTTCCTAGGGATCCTTGCATGATTGATAGTGACTTTTATATGCCTATATATAATATTATATATATATATATATATATATATATATATATGTATGTATGTATACACACACACATACACACACAACACCAACACACACACACACATATATAATATTAATAATATATATATATATATATATATTATAAGATATATATATATATATATATACATTATTTATATATATATATTATATATAATATTATATAGAGAGACAGAGAGCGACGAGAGAGACGAAAGAGAGAGAGACGAAGAATTGGGAGGTGAGCTGCAGCGTAGAAATTTCCTACGCCCTACAAGCTGATGACATGTGTAAGCCCCCTACTAGTCACATCTGTGGGCGCCTCATCAGTGTCATACAACTTGCCAGCGTAGGAAAATTCCTTACGCTTGCCAGCTCACTCCTGTTTCTCATATATATATATATATTATATATATAATATACACATATATAATATATATCATACACATATAATATAGTATATACACATATATATATATATATATATACACATAATATATATATATATACACATATATAGTATATAATATATAATATATATATATATATATATATATATATATCATTATGTTGAAACTTGTCATATAACCTAAGCCTATGTACTAAAAGATAAAATCATTAGGATCAATATGGTAAATGCATATACATAGGCAAGTCCAAAGTTTTTTTAATTTTTTCAAAGAAAACAAAAAAGAAAGAAAGAGAACTTTTATTTTGTTTTTTATAAAAAATGAAAAAAAAATATAAAAGAAACCCTAAAAATCAAGAAAAGTCAAGTCATGTACTTACAACAGAAAAGGTGAGTATCCAAGTATATGAAATTAAGCTAATTATCTAGCAACGAAAGTGTAGATAAAGAGTTAATATAGACCAAGTATCTCAAGCATCATCAAAAGAATATACATGTCTTGAAAAAAAAGTCTAAAAATAAAAAAAAGTCAACCTTTAGCAATTAGGATCCCATCTCTTTCGGTCCTTACTATCATCTCCTTGCATGTCCTCACTATGATCATCTCGTTTAGAAGCACCATTAGAGTATGGAGCCCCAATAGGATGTGCTACTCATGTAAAGTAGTCACCATGTACCGGTGATCTGGCAGGAGATGGATCAGATTGATAAAGAGCTCCTATAATATACTACAACGATGCGTCATAGCAGGTGTGCTGCGGCATCATATCAATCCTCATCAACGTAAAATCTCTCCTCATCAGCTCCATAATATCTCCTAGAGACTACAAAGTCCACTGAGTAGTATTGGAGGAACCCAGGGCCTCTAAAGTAGCAAGTTAGGATCCAGATGATTGCCTAGCAATAGGCTCACCCTTCCTCGTAACTATGCTCTTCTTGGCAGTCTCGGTTGAAAGTGCAGCTCTCCTTGTAATACCCCAACCCTTGAGAGGGTGATGTGATTAGTATTGGTAGATTTAATTGGAATACTCATACCACCCAGATGCATATTCTTTTCGGGAACCCAACTCTTAAAAACTCCAAAGTTAAGCGTGCTTGGCCTGGAGAAATTCTAGGATGGGTGACCCCCTGGGAAGTTTTCCAGGGAGCGTGTGAGTGAGGATAAAAACATGCTGAAAAGACATGTGATGATTTGTGAGGTCAGTTCATCAGATTTAATAGCGTACAGACATTCCGGGGCGGGGCGTTACCCTCCTCTTCTTAAAGCAATCAATATTGTGAAAGGGAATCTATTGGTCTTGGCGAATCCGATGATGAGAAATGGATAGACTGGCTATATCTTCAATTTGGACTTCTTCTCAACAACCTCCCAAGCAGCAGTAGAGACCATAGACACCAAGTAAGTATGACTTGAGCATGATAAAAGTCTTACTACTAGCAAGCTAATATAGTAAGACAACATCTTAAATGCCAGGTATATGCGGTACTGGGATAAAGATCAAACTTGAGAAAAATGTTGAAAAGAATATACTTAGGCTTCAGATATCCTAAGTTGATAACTCCAGAAAGTAGCTTCCCATATAGAAACTCTACCATTTGGTTGTATCCATCATAACCTATGTAGGCTGTCTAAAAATCACAATAGATAGCTGATTCCCCATCAAACACCGATGATGGAAGTTACAATCTGACGACTTCCAGAATGCTACAATTTGAAGACTTTCACGTAGATCGATGAAGATTACAATCTGACGAACTTCACAATAACTGATGAAATCTCTAATCAACAACCTTCACAATCAATATCGGGAGTTACAATCTGACGATTCTCACATATCAAAGAGCTAAAGCAAAGATTACAAAATAATGATCTTTGTAACGCTTTGACAGAAAGAGACTACAAATCGACGGTCTTTTCAACTCAAGACGCGAAAGTTCTCCCCACGTACCAGCATCAAGACGCACCTCACATTCAGCTCCAAACGCTGCAAACACAGCTCAGATCCAGCTGTCAACGCATTTCATGTTTGGCCGCAAACACAGCCTCCGAAAGCTGCCAACACAGCTTCCATCTGCTGCCAACGCAGCTTCCAAGCTGCCAACGCAGCTTCCAAATGCTACAAACGCAGCTTCTAGACGCTGCGTTTGAACGCAAAATTCATGCCAGAACGCGGATTTTGCGTTTGACTCGTTCAAACACGAGCTGAACAGTTTCAAAACCGTTTCCCACGATCTGAGGGGATCACAACTCCACTCAGGAGTGATTTAAGGGGCGGTTACATCTCATTAGCCCCATATAGGAGCAAATTAAGGGGGCGGTTACACCCCTTAATTCCTTATAAATAACTAAGAAATCAGCTTAGTTCGGAAGGCGGGATCTTTCATCCTTCTTTTTGGCAGCAAAGAAGAGATCTTTGGGGGGAATTGCTGGAGCTTTGGAGATCAGCAACAGGAGCTTTCTTTATCCTTGGCTTATAGACCGATTTCGGTTAAATTAACTCTTTCATAGAGTTTCAAACTCGTTCAGAGTTCTCCACAACGTCAAATCGTGAGGAGAAGACCACGTTTCAGTGAATCAAGACATTCGGATCGTCAACGGAGAGCAAACTCGACGCGAACATTCGAGGGAGGCACTCCATCGTCACCGTGAAGAACCCAGAATTAAACAAAGGGGAGAATCCAGATTAATTCTCCTCTCTTTTGTAATCAGAATTCAAATTATAATTAAGATCCAGAGAATACAAGTCAATTTTTCTTTCATTCTATTTACTACAAATTTTCCACCAAACAACCTATGACAACATTCATGGAATAATCAAAATACATCTCGGTAGCATCTAGGTGGGTCTGAAAGATTAAGGACACTCTGAATGTAAAAAGAGCACTAAACTTGATCTTCTTCCCTCTCACTCGTGTAATAGCTACATTCGACCCATGCTCTTTAGTGAAGTTCCTTATGACGTTGGAATACTCCTCCAAGTACTAAGTATCAACTCCCCTCTCAAACACAATGAGTAGTTTCTCATACTTTTCTTGTATGTATCTTATGGAAAGTTGACCACCATGGTTGCGTTTGAGTGAAGACTTTCTCTTGATAATGATTTAAATAAGTTTAGCTTAGAAAAATAAGATGATAATATCCTTTAAAATGTTAGATCATAGCAAAATCATAGAAAACCAAGAGAAGATAAGACATTGAGAGAGAAAAGTGTAAAAAGTAAAATTAAAAATAAAAATTCCCCCTTTTTACTAATACATATTGATGGTTGACCATCAATGTTCAAGGTTTGACCATCGATGGTAAGCCCCAAAAAAGATTTTTTTTAACAAAAAGAAAAGGAAAAGAAATTAAAAAATGATACAAATGGGTGAAGAGAGAAAACCTGAGATAAGAACTTACCACTATAAGGAGACAATGAAAAATAATATAATAAAAATGTATCTCTTTATATTTTCTCTTATTAGATTAAGGATTGGATATCAATGTAGCAATCCTTTGAGCAACTCTTGTGTGTTGCCTCAATCCTCGGTCTTCCTACAGCCTTACATAAAAGTAAAAAAGGTGTGACCTAGGTATCTACGTAGGTCCGCAATGGTTAGGAATTACACCTTTAGGTACCCAAATTTACTTAGCCATTTTAATTCTACATTGCATTTGACAATTCATTGAAACATAAGTCATTCTACTACATAAGTAACACACGGTACGTGATGCATCAGAAATGAGTGTAAAGCAATTTAAATTATTCCCTTTCACAAATGAAGGTTAAAATTTTTATATTTTTTGAATATAAATAACCAAGTCCATTTTTCGCTTTTGCAGATCATTGATTGTAAAGGACAATGTTTAAATCTTTAGAACCCAAAGAAAAAAAATCTTCATAGCTTTGTCTAAATCAATATTTTGGACTTTAGTTTTTCATTTTTAGAAACAAGAGTAGCACACTTAGTTTCATACGTTATCTGTTTAGATCAATTGAAACAATAAATTATTTACCTTAGCAACTAACTTTTCATTTGTAATAATTTTATCATCTAATTGCTTAGATAAACATGAAATTTGATTTTGAAAATCAAACTATTGTGTGCAAACAATTGTTACGATGTCACAATGTGAGTTATGTGAATCCAAATTTGCAAAAAAAGACTCAATTTTCTCACGTAAGGTTTTCTTTTCTTTCCTCAAATTTGCATATGTGCTTTTTATCACTTTATATTTTTCAAACATTATCCCAGATTGTTTTATCATTTCTTTATATTTGGAATACAACTGATCAAATGAAGGATATATGTCATTTGCTAAACTTTCACTTTCAGAATCCTATGTTTCACCTTGTTCTAAATTTGAAGTCGCATTGTTTTGCCCCATAAGATATAGATTTACTTTTTTTCTCATCTTCCCTCAAGCTGACTTCTAATTCTTCGTCACTCATCATATCATAGGTTATCACCGTTAAAATTTTGACATCCATCTTCTTTTCTTTCTTGTTCATGGGCTTTTATTTTTGTAGTAGCCTAGTTTCCTGCAACAATAACAATGTGGTTCCATTTCAGATTCATTAGGTGACTACTTATTTACCTTATTTGTATATTAATTTTATTTATTTTGCATGTATTTTGCTCATTCTTTATTCTTAGAAAAATTTTGAATTTTTTTATAATGAATCCAACTTGACTATCTTTATCTTCAGAACTCCAACTTGACTCTTTCTTCTTTTAGGGCTAACCACTTCATCTTCGAGTCATTTAATGAGAAGATTAGCTACAAGATTCTCAAGAGTTAATTCGTAGGAGTGACTGTCCAGGTTGGATGACAAGTACTACCTTGATTCAGATACGCGAGATGTCGGATGAACAGTAGGTCGAGTTGGGTCTGTTGTGGAGTCGATCGAAGGGTTAGCCGAGTAGTATTGCCTTTTGTTTCAGTTACGCGAGATATCGGCTGAACAGTGGGCCGAGTCGGGTGGAGATTATCTTCATCTTGAATTATATGTATTAGGTATAGTGTAAGACACGTGTTGATTGCTCTGTGGAGGTTAATATTTAGTATTTTTTTAGGGGTATAACAGTTGGCCCCTTTCACTTAGAGTTAGCCTAGGCTAGGTCCAAGCAAAATAAGATTATGGATTTACTGAGTCGTGAGGTGCATTAATGAGGGGTAACTAAAAAATGCCTTGGATGTAAAGTGGCTTACGTTAGTGGATATCTTTTAGTTGTCATCACCTCGCCTTTCGTGCCTAATTTTAGGCTACTTAAGGTAGACGTGCCTTGCCTCGATTTCGAAGAGGCCACTTTAAATTTTGGAATTAATCTTGATTGCTGGTTTGAAACTAACCCGGCCATTGTTGACATTTATCAATCTAGTTGTCTATAAGTACGATGGTTGTGAAAAGTGATTTGTTTGTTTCTGAAAAATCCAAGTCTTAACCGAAAAAAGAGAATTTTGCCCCTTCTTCTTCTTCTGGCAATCTTTTGAAGATATTTCAATGGCATCTTCCACCCTTAACGCTCGTCAGGGTCAGTTGGAGATGTTCAACTCAAAGGTGATGATGGCACAATTGAAGTCGTTGCATCAAAAGTTCGATATTTCTCGTACTTACAAGCTGACAGCACCGTCAAAGTCCCAGGTAGTGTTTGACCATGACGCGGATCAGACTCCCTTGTATATAAAGCATTTAGAGTGCAGATTGTGCCTACCCCTCCACCCCATCCTTCGCCATGTATTTACAGCCTTAGGGGTTTCAGCGATGTAGATGAAACTGATCTTGATTGTGACAGTAGTCAGGTTCGTGGTTATCAGCCATTGGTTAGGGGTTGAACCAACTTTGAACTTGCTCGCTCATCTGGTTAGCATTAAAGTGCACTAGCATGAGGCCAACTTTCACTTTTAGGTGGTGGGTAGGTTCAAAATTATTGCTGACCCTCCTCAGTCGAATAAAGACTAGAAAGAGTAATTTTTTTTGGGTCAGGGGACAACTCAGACTTGTGTTGTTCGAATTGGCCTGAGATCGTGAGGGAGGCATGATGGCGGGGCCTCTGTCGGGTGCTGAGAGGCATGCTCTAGAGAGGATCAGAGTGTATACCGGCTTCTGCAAGATTGAAGATGTGCTTGACAATTCTGTTTTGCGGGTGGTGGGTATCTCTCTTGTGCCGTCTATGCCCAAGGACAATGAGAGTGCAACAAGGCTGACTCTTGTCTTTAAGAAAGCTATTGAGGCGCATGTTACTGATCCTATGGGAGGCTAGCAAGGCCAGCGAAGCATCCTCATCAAGGTCTAGCCTCCGAGGAGGCTAAATTTGCTCATGCTCAGGTGGCTGATGTGGCTGCTGGGTTGGCGGGGTCATCCCTAGTGGACCATCAGGCTGAAAGAAGGAGGAAACAGAGGAAAGTTAGTAGCCAGGGGCCTACAAAGGTAGGTGATGTAGAAAGCAAAATTGTTCATGCCAACGAGGGGTCTCCGATACGAGAAGAAGGGGTCGACCTTCAGTGGGTCGAGGATGAAGCTTTTAGGGGAGGCAACATTCTGGTGGAGACAGAAGTCTCAGCAGGAGGTGAGAAGGCTCCAGATGCCCCGGCCGAGTTATCCCACCACTAAGGGAAGGAGCCAGCCACTGAGGGGGTGTCTCCCCCTGAGGAGCATGGATGGCCCGTATCCTCACTGTGTCAACGAGATCGACTCTAAAACATGGGATAGATTGAGGGTGCTGCTGATTGGGTCTTCCAAAGTTAGCCCTCAATATGAGAAGGAGCTGACTTTAGAGAATAAGCATCGGCCCAATTGCAACCTGGATGTGAGGGCTTCAGTACTCGAGTCTTGGGTTGCTCAATCAAAGGTGGTGTAGCAGTTTTGGCTTTTTTGAGATGAAGAAATTTTGGGGGGAAGTTTCAGATATCGGTCTACATCTAAGCCTCTAGAGTTATCTAGTCCGTGGGGCTCTTGTGGAGCAGAAGATATTTAGTTGAATAGAGCAATTTTGAGCATCTTAGCTTAAGTTCAGGAGCGAAGATATTTTGTTGATTGTTAAAACGTGAAGTGTTCGTGAATATGAAGTTCGGGCCCACACATCGAGACACGTGCTTGGACACTAGAATACATGTATTGAGTTGTGTTTGCAAGATCTGTTGAGGTGCGTAACACATATGTTGTGTTGTTCATGTTAGAGTTTGACATATACATTGTATTTCATGATAGTCAGATGCTTGAGTGGGTTAGTTGGTATGTCGCAATGAGATCGCGGCAGACTACACTCAGGGTGGCTTGTTAGTATTTTGAAATGAGACCACAACAGACTACACTCCATGTGCATCATTATTGAGTGGGTTAGTTAGCACTCCGCAACGAGACTACGGGGGACTACACTCAGGGTGTGTTAGTTGGTATACTACAATGAGACTGCAATAGACTTCACCCTTATGCATTATTACATTTGGACAAATTTTCAAAACAGACCCTTTTGGGTTTTTATTTGCAAAAAACGACCTCTTTTAAAAAAAAATTACAAAAACCGACCTGTTTTCAGCCCAGCGCTGAAAACAGGTCGGTTTTTGTTAAAAATTTTCCGAAACTTCACGGGAGTTCAACTCCCATGAAGTTTATTGTATTTTTAAACTTCACGGGAGTTGAACTCCCGTGAGCCGCTGTCGCCTCCTTTTCGTTCGCCGGCGTCGTCAGATCGACGTCAGATCTCTCAGTCTCAGTCTAAAAAATAGGTAAATTCTTCCTAAAAAAATTATACTCTCTAATTTTTGTATACTCTCACTATTTGATTGTGATTACATATAAAAATCTAGATTTTAGAATTTAATTGTGAATTATTTACGAAATTTGTGAAGAAATGTGAAAATTAGAGGGGAAATTATCAATAATTTTGTGAAATTTGTGAAGAATTAGTGTGGAAATTATCAATAATTTCATGGAATTAGTGTGGAAATTATCAATAATTTTGTGAAATTAGAGAGGAAATTATCAATAAATGCGAAAATTAGTGTTACTACATACGTATGACATAAATTAGATTTTAGAATTTAATTATGAATTATTTACGAATTTTGTGAAGAAAAATTAAATAATTTTGTGTATTTAGAGGTGAAATTATCAATTAATGTGGAAATTAGAGTTACTACCTAAATGTAAAAATTAGTAACAATCAATATTTATTCGGCTTTTCGTGTAATATTGATCTTGAATTTTTCACTCTTCAGAGGTAACGATGAACGATCGAATCGTAATTCTCTGTTCTTATGATGTGAAGATTAATTACCTCAAAAATAATATGCCCGTTTATGAAGGAGGCTCAATGAGACCGTTGTTCATAACAAAATCGTGTACTTTCGATGAGTTGGTTAATGAATTACACAAACTTACATTAACCAACTCACGTGAGTATCACCTCAGTATGGTTTGCAAGTATCCTATTGTGGGGAACAGAACAAGTGGCATTCAAATATCAAGTGACTACGATATGGGTCTCATTCATGTCTTACACGACGAGAAGCGTTCGGTCGAATTGTTAATTGAAAAACATCAGAGGGATTTGGGCAAATCGTTGAATTACGAAGGAATGTATTCCCGCATGTTCGAGGACTCTGAAGTTGATTCTGTAGGCTTTTTATCTCCTCAACAAGATGAATGTTGGACACAATCACAATACATGAGCGGTCCTTCGTTCGTGGGCACTTCGAATGCTTTCGATACTAACACGGGAATTCAAGAAGATAATGCAAGTGTCGAATCCGAGAATGATGATGAAGAGGAGGGATTACAAATTAATAGCATGACCTTGATAGATCACGATGATGGGGAAAACCAACACATCGATAGATGTTATGTTAATAATGAGTATATCGTCTTAAAGGATCCGTCGCCCGATGAACTTCAAGGAGATGAATGGATTGATAAGTCCATGATAGAAAGTATTCCTATTGGCACTAATAACGGTGTTGATACACAGGCCGAGGACTTCTCATTCATGAAGGGAGATCTTTACGAGAGTAAGGAGAAATTGATCCATGCTATTCGCACGTATTCCATTGCAAAAAATATGAAGTTCAGGCCAACCAAAAATAATACTACAAGCTATAATGTGGTTTGTTTCTATCGTAAAGATGACGATGTCGAAGATAATAGTGGACACCACAATGGCAATGCGAGGTGTCCGTGGAAGCTTAATTCACGCTCAAGTGTAAGAGTAGGCGGGTAATTCAAAATCACGGCATACAATGGACTCTACACTTGTAGCAATCCTCGATTAGAGATGAATAACAAGAATACGTCCTCTTCTTTTATATAACGATTGATTTTACCGTATCTAAGGGAGGGTCTTGATCTAAGGTCGAAAGATATCCGTCTTTTAGTGCATAAAGCCACTAACTTGGATGTATCATATCACAAGTGTTGGAATGCTAGGAGGAAGGCGATGATAAAAATATTCAGGGATTGGGATAAATCGTATGAGATCTTACCTCATTATCTTAAAGCACTCAAAAGAGAAAATCTGGGGACTATCTACGAAGTATCTTCGGACCCCGTTGATGGCGGAGAACGGCGGTTCACCGGTGTATTTTGGGCATTTGGGCCCTGTATTGAGGGGTTTTGATATTGCCGTCATCTTCTTAGCATTGATGGAACCCACTTATATGGTAAATACAAAAGCGTTTTGCTTGTTGCAACCGGAGTTGACGTGGATGGCGGGTTGTTTTCTTTAGCATTTGCAGTGGTTGATGTTGAAAACATAAAGAATTGGGCTTGGTTTTTTGCATGCATTAGATATCATATCCCTAGTGTGGGGACGCGGCCGATTACATTCATATCCGATAGGATGAAAGGAATTCCAAGAGCACTCCAACAATATTTCCTGCCACCACATGCACATCGCTATTGCTTGCGACATATTAGAGACAACTTCAAGAAGAAGTATGGAAACACTCAGGTTCAAGACTTACTTTGGCAAATCGGTTGTGCAACAGAAAAATATGTTTATGAACAAATACGAGAGAGGATTAAGTTCATTTCACGAGCTGCATATAATTGGATCGAAACTAGTTTGGGTCCAAACAATGTTGATAAGTGGGCTTTATGTGAGGATGGCGGCAAATGGTTCTGTATGATGACTACGAACGCGTCTGAGAGCTTCAATGGCGTGCTCAGGGGAGCACGCGGCATGCCAATACAGGTACTAGTTGCTAAAACTTTTTACAGACTTAATAATTTTTTTCCCCGATGTGAAGAACTTGGTGAAAATATCCGCTCAGAGCTAACACCAAAGGTTGATGACATGCTAGCGGCTCGGATTGTACAAGCTCGGTCCTTTTAGGTCGTACGATATAGTTTTAATGAATGGGAGGTTATTGAGGAAATAACCCATAGAGAAAGTCTCTCTTACAAAGTCAATATGTTGGTGGATCACACTAGTACGTGCACTTGCAATGTACCGCAACTACAATGTATTCCTTGTTCACATATTGTAGCAGCTTGCTCCGATCTACAGGGTGGTGTTCGAATTTCACATTATGAATTTGTCACGGATTGGTATTCTGCATACAACTATCAACAAACGTACAAAGAGTGTTTTCGCCACCATACGATAGTCAACATTGGACACAAGACGGGCCACGGATATTACCTCCCTTGTATAAAAGATCGGCGGGGTTCCCTCGTACCGTGCGTATTAGAAATAGTATGGATGATGGACGTGAAGGAGCTAGGAGGAGAAATAAGTACAGTAGATGTGATCAATCGGGTCACAACAAAAATAGGTGTCCAGTTAGTATTAGGTGTTGATTTGTATTATGTAGCGTTTTGCACTATGTCAGATCATGTATGACATTCGTATTTGTATAATGTAGCGTATGATACTCGTTATTTGTAATATGTTCTGTATGATACTATGTTCATTTCACCCATGCATTTGTATTATGTAGCGGCTTGCACTCTATATATATGCTCATATTTTAATCACAGGTCTATTCATTATGGATCCGGGACCGATGAATCCTGACATTTTGTACCTTCAGACGAGTCATTGTTCAGACCATATTAGTTTGGGATAGGTATTACGAATAAATTTTATATATATTTCTTTGATTAATGTAAATTTTTGTATGAATATACTTAAACGTTTTTCGTTTTATGTGCAACCCATACCAGACATCACGATGATCGAGCATTCCCAGAGTCATTCGGCTTGGGTCATTGAGGATGAGAGGGTACTAGAGCTGATCGCTCAGGCCGGTTTTCAGGAGTGTTCGATGATTCGATATATTAGGCTTGATTGGCCACTCATAACTACACTTATTAAGAGGTGGAGGCCAGAGACCAACACCTTTCACATGCATATAGGGGAGTGCACCATCACCTTACAGGACGTGGCCGTTATACTTGGACTCCGGATCGATGAACCGACAGTTACGGGCACCGATGATCATAGTTGGCCGGAGGTATGTGCTAGGCTTCTTGGTCAGGTTCCCGACTTGAGGAGTGGTGCGATGAAGCTATCGTGGCTTCGTCAGACATTTCAGAGCGATATACCATAGGATGCCTCTATTGGGACGCTCCAGTTTCATGCTCGTGCGTACATATTGCACATGATAGGATGCGTACTATTTCCTGATGCGAGCAAGACACTCGTACATGCACAATGGCTACCACTGCTGGAGGATTTTGGTGTATGCGGCGCACTATCGTGGGGCAGTGTGGTGTTGGCATACTTGTATCGAGAATTGGGTAGGGTATCCCTAATGCAGAATAAAGAATTTAAGGGATGTTGTATGTTGATACAGATTTGGTCATGGGAGCGCATTCATATTGGACGACCCACTTTACTTATGCACCGTGACCTGGAGGGGCAGTATCCTTTGGCATACAGGTATAATTGTACACACATATTTCATTCGTATTGAATTTGTACTTATATATTTGCTATTCTGCATATAGGTATAACGTGCGATACGCTCAGTACAGATCAGCGATGCGTCACCGTCAGTTTTACCGAAATGAGCTTGATGGTCTCCAACACGATCAGGTAAATATAAAACTCAAGAAGTATGAATATTATAGTTTTTCAGTATGATACTGATAAATGTTTTATTTTATTTCAGTTCAAGTGGAGACCCTATACACCGCCGGAGCTCGATATGCATTCTCTTGCACCTATCTATCGAGATAGTCCCGACTTGTAGAGAGCAAGAGTTCCATTGATCTGTTATGAGATCGTGGAGATGCATGTCCCGGGCCGTATGCTATGGCAGTTTATGCTCTCTCAGCATATTCCAGATCTTGTTGAGCAGATCGATCGTCGGCGGTGCCTTACATCGCACCGTACTGACTGGGCCATAGTCCGTGCGGCCTACATAGACAGGTGGGTTCATAGGTAGGATTTCATACAGGATACGAGGCTCATAGCTGTTGACTATATCACGTATATGCGTTGGTATTGGGGTATCACACCTAGATGGATCACGCGTAACCCACAGCCATCAGCTAGACACATGCCATGCCCACCAACAGATAGTTACATCCCTAGTGGGATGAATGAGAGAGATTACGTAAGTTTCTAAGCTAAATTATAACATTTTTTATTGAGTTAGTACTTAATAAATTGTTTACCTCGCAGGTTCGTGTTTTTAGATAGCATTGATGCTGATATTGATGTGCACGTGACTGAGATTCAGGATTAGGTAGCGTTAGGGCTCATCAGCAGGATCAAAAAGAGCATAGCGCAGGTGTTTCATAAGACTCACGTTGACGAGTTCGTAGGTCGTGAGGACAGGTCTCACTCATTTGGGCAGGCGTACGCTCGACGTCGACGGCCACGTGATGATGACGTCGGCACTTCGCATGCCGATGGAGCCGGTACTTCATAGCTTCATACACAGCCTGATACTCAGATAGTTGAGGCTCATTAGCAGGAACCCAGGGGGCGGGGAAGAGCGAGGGGGAGGGGGAAGAGAGGGAGAGGAAGGAGAGGAGCTATATTGGGTTGTATTTGAACTTATTTTGTTAAAATTTGTAACTTTCCTGAATTTTCAAATACTAAACTTTTGAAGATCAATTATTGTTCATATACATAATCGTACGTGTTTAATTCATGGTTGAATCATGTATATATTATTGCGATTGTTGTTTGCAAATAAATTGGTATATATATGAGTTAATATATATGAGTTAACAGGTACGTATACAAAACATGCACAGCAGGCTGTGCATGTTTTGTATAACCTGCAACTTCACGGGAGTTCAACTCCCGTGAAGTTGCAGTCTCAACTTCCCAGAGAGCAGCTCTCTGGCGATATTGTTTCATATGTCAATAAATCTTCACAAGAGTTAAACTCCCGTGATGATTTATGAAGAAATTAAACTTCACGGGAGTTCAACTCCCGTGAAGTTTAAAAATACAATAAACTTCACGAGAGTTGAACTCCCATGAAGTTTTGAAAAAATTTTAACAAAAACCGACCTGTTTTCAGCGCTAGGCTGAAAACAGGTCGGTTTTTGTAAATTTTTTCAAAAGAGGTCATTTTTTGCAAATAAAAACCCAAAAGGGTCTGTTTTGAAAATTTGTCCTATTACATTTTTGATAGAGGTTTACTCTAATTGCATTCATACTCCTATTTTAGCTACCCGAGAGTAGGGTACAATACTGAGATTTAGTCGGATATTATTTTTGTGACTACGCTAACTACCCGAGGGTAGTGTGAGGTATCCGGAATGATATGATTGGTAATGGAGGAGGTTTGGTTATGTATTGTCTTTCCTTTGTTTATTAATTTCACTCATAGGATTTGGAGTTTGTATTTACCAATTCACAATTTGAGATATGAGGTATATACATGAGGGTTTCCTTGTTTCGATTATTTCGCTCGACGTACCCATTCTCGTGTTGTGGATTTCTAAATACCAATTTCCACTTAGTTCAGGATAGATTATTTTATATCAATATGTACTAACCTGTATTTTCTTATATACTCTTCCCCCCTCCCCTGGGGCGGTGGAGATGGTCTCGCTAACGCTTTGATGCTCGTTGTTTCCCTACTTTTCAGGCAGCGAGTCAGCTGCACGGAGAGTCGCAGGTGATGGAGATGTCGATTAACTTCCATCTTAGATTAGCAGTAGTTATTTATGCTCCACAGTAGTTATTGTTTATTTTATGGATATTTAGAGTTGTACCTCATTTTGTAAAGGCTGAGTGTCTTAGTACTATTTCATTTGACTCGATGTATTGAGATACTTTTCATTTTTATCAGTTGTATTCCTTTTTATTCAGTTGGGAACACGATTATTGACTATTTCTAGATATCTCTTCCATATATATCATGTTCTTTATATTGTTTCCTTCATTTGTTTTATTTTGTACCTATCCCTATTTTTTGATTCTACTAGAGAGATATTACTGTAATGGTGAAACATGTTATTGCACAGTATGGGTGCATGGCAGATTTGATATCCTTGGGTTCACCTTAGACTACAGCCTTATTGAAACCAATAGCGTCACATAGGGTTTCGGCCACTGGCCGCTGACACTCTGCTTATTAGCGGTAAGGGCTTCGACCTTAAACTTGCTCAACAAGTTTCCTCACATTCAACGCGAGGCTGGTGTTTTGAACAACGATCCTCGCGTGAAACGTGAGGGTCGCGTTCTGAATGTTGATCCTCATGTAGATTGCGAAGGTCACGTTCTGAATGTTGACCTTCGCGTTGGACACGAGAGTCACGTTTTGAATGTTGACCTTCATGTTAAACACTAGGGTCGCATTATGAATGTTGACCTTCGCGTTAAACGTGAGGGTCACTTATTTGATTAAGTCTTTTAGACTTTTTTAATTCATCTGCTTTTCAGATAGTAATTGTTGTCTCTCTATGCAGTGCACTATTCTAGCGAGCCCCTCTCTTTCCATAATCATTTTGGTCATGAGGGGTGTGGATAACGCTGTAACGTTGAGTTTGCATCGGGAACTTCTCGTTTTCTAGGGCCAAGACAAGGAGCATGTGAAAAGCATTACTCAGGCGAGTTCGATGACTCTTAGGGCCATTGTCATGGATGCCAAGCTTAAGACCATAAACAGAAGAATTTTAAAGAAACTGACTTTCTTGTTCAGAGATTCTGTTGATATCAACACAGAGCTTTTGTATGATGGGAACTACAAGTGGCTACGGAAGATTGGTGATCGTTTCTTCTTCCTACCTAACATAGAGCGGATGTACCCCTTGTCTTATTTTGAATGTGCCTATATTCCCAGGCATATAAAGTGGGATCTTGTCAGAGATCAAGACGGAGTACCCATCGAGTCTCTGACTCATCAAGGTGTTCGCCCAGTAGGTTATAGTCTGCAGTTGGTGACTCCAAAACCCGGTTTGTTCTGCCTGGAGTATCCAGCTGGTGAGACTACCAATTTGGCGAATGTTTTTATCAGAAGCTTCATGATGGCCAAGGGTGAGTTCCCCACACAAGATTTTAGGACTCATGGATGGGTGTATTCCACAAATGGGGGATGGTGGGCTCGCATGGTAAATTTCATCTTGGAGGAGCTGAGAGAGCCACTTACCAACTCTGGCCTTGGGACTCTAGTGTTGACTACTCGATATGGGATTGTACAGAGCCACTACAATCTTTTCACCATGCTGGAACGTTATAATCCTAATACATGCACATTCTTTACACTTTTCAGGGAGTTGGGCTTTGCGCTGCATGAGATGCATGAAGTCTCTGGTTTGCCATTTGGGGAGCTGCCGTATGAGGAATTCATTCCATGGACTGAAGAACTCACTATTTTGAAGGCGACAAATCTGGTGATTTATGAGACTTTCTGGGAAGTGATGTGTTACTACCATATTTGCGTTCAATTGACAGGGTTGCATGGGGGCGGTGTCAAGCAAGTGTCTTAGGCTGATTATTTATTTTAGAATCTAAACCAAAAGTATGCCGAAGTGACCCGTCTTGCTGTAAGTACTCCAGATGACATCAAGGCTCGTATTGATGCTGCTACTGCTCATTATATCAATGAGGCTAAGGAGAATTTTTATCCCCCATACACTGAGTTTGAAAGTTTTTACTACTAGGCTCAGATCCCTATTTCTAATATGGCCCTGCTTGCCGGATTCTTGATGTTATGGCTGAAGCGATGTGTGGTGCCTACAAAGCCAATCGAATCCATCACGGCCGAAGTTGTGTACCCTGCAGTTCTCCTAGCTCATGGGAGACCGATGAATCTCCTTTCTGCAATGATGTGTTGCCTGCAGAGCGGTTTGTGAGGTTGACCACCGAGTTCCTCACGGTAAAGGTGATGGGCTCGGATGGGTTGAAGAAATGGAAGACTCCCAATCCACGCATACCAATTCCTTACACATATTTGGTGTCTTGGTTCGTCCTACACTACCCCTTGCTGATGACGACAGTCCCTTCATCTGGTGGTGCTTTGATTGCTCTCATCCGATGGCTTGAGGTTGCTAAGTGGGAGGGTTAGTACATGGTGCTTGTCAGGAAAATCTTGTCGAGAGACATCAACTACCATGTTTTCCATTGCTTCCTCGATTTTAATGGCGGCGGGTATGGAGAGACATACCAGGACATGAAGGGCCACAATACATTTACAAATCTAAATGGAGGCATCTCCCGTTGGCTCCTCAACATTCGACCTGGCTATCTTGTATTCCGGGAGAGTGGGAAATATTTTATTAAGTCTTACCAGCCCTTTTGATTTTCCCAGCAGTTCGGGTACGACCAGCTATACATTGGGAATCCTAACCCTTGGATCGCACTTATCATCAACCTTTATGAAGGAGCCAGGGCATGGTATTATTCGGTGGAGGGTTGTACTAGAGCAACATTAAAACTACCTCACAAGACGCCCAACACATACACTACTTTAGGCTTTTGTACATGGTCTCATGCCACATCTCGAATCCCCGAGTATAAAATATACACTTCTTGTTTGAAGGAGATTAGAAAGATGTATGAATCAAAGAGAGGCTCTACGATGACTAGCCTGAAGGGGATAGATGAATATTTGTCTTGTGAAAAAGTGGCGCCCAGGGATGAAGCGGCTGAAGCAGAGGAGACTAGAGAAGAGAGGGCAGCAGGGAAGTGAGCTCTTCCTAAAGGAGATACGAGTCTTCCTAGAAAACGGACTCGTCGAGAATTATCGGTCGCGTCCCTAACATCTAAGGCTCAACAGGGGGTCAAGCTACTATAGGAATCTTTTGAGTGTGCCCTGGCCATGCACATGGAGGAGGAGGAGGAGGAGTCATATGTTGCGGGCATTTCCCATCAAAGAGGACATCGCTTGACTGACCCTGCATTGGCGGACGCTACCTCCTCTTATCATCCAACAAAAGGAGATGATGAATCGATTGCTGGAGATGTAAAATCTACTGCTTCTCCACATGAACAACTGATGGAACCCTTTGATGTGACGGCTCTAGGCCCAACCTCAAGCGTCACATCTCGAATCACAGAGGCGATACAGAAGGAAGCAGAGCCTAAATCCACTCAAGCTAAGGAAGCTAGGCCCACTGAGTCAGATCCTATGGTGGCGGACTCAACGATCTTGAAGAGCATGAATCTCCTCCTTCTTCAGCACTAATGCTAATTATGGGAGCTATGGGGCCTAGTCCAACAACAGGATTGACCCCTAAATCGATGATTGTCATACGTTCGCCTCAACCATCTGTGGCACAAGAAGATGAAAGCTCATCATGTGGAATTTCCTTTCCTGATGACTCTGTTGATGAACAAATGGCGATAACTTCTGGTAAAGGGTCCGCCCATGCCGCTATTTCTTCCGAAGGTAAGAGTTATTCATTTTAAAGTTTAATGTGCTCTTCCTCTATATTCTGATGATTTTCATATGCAGGAGCACCGGCACCAGCAGCTGAAGAGATTGGAATGATAACAACTCCTCCACCAGAGCAGCCACTTCCTCTTATGCTTTCTCTTGACAAGTCCAGGACACAGGTGCTTCAAGCTCAGCTCTAGCAAGACCGTCTACGAATCATCCATCGATCCTTATAATTCCAAGTGCCTCAGTGTCATCTCCAACTATTTCTCTGAGCTCGATGGTTATTTCAGACTTGCTCAAGGAATTCATTGAGTAGGTAGAACATGCGATGGAGCAGACTATCTGTCACGCCCCGCTTCCCAAAATACATAGGAACCGGAACGTGAACAAGCCCGCGACGTATTAGATTGAGAAGAAATATACTCTACTTTTTTTTCTCTTTTCTTTTCTTCTCAATCCAATACGCTAAGCGTCTGGAAATAAAAACAATGCGAAGTCACAGGTCCCCGATCACAATCAGCAAGAATATAATAGACAACTCAGAATAAAATAATACATATCACGATGAATATTCATCCCAGACATAATATTAGGGTCAAACATGCCCTTATACATATTGAACAAATGAAATACTAGAGAGATAAAATACACTGATCAAGCGAAATGGAAAGAACTACAAAATAACTGGAACCATCAGCTAATAATGAAAAGAATAGGTTGGCTCCTAATGATCTCCCAGCTGAACCTGTTCTTCATCTAAGTCTGACGTACACCAGAGAAAACAGGTGTACGTCAGGTGCATGGCGCACGGGCAAGACCCGACCCCACAAAGAAAATAGAACGAACGGAAATCCAATGCGAAAAACGATACGATAACAAGATAACAAAACAACAAAAGAACGTACAATTGAAATCCGCAAATCAACATGAAAACACTACTAAATTATGATAACAATAAGCATCCAGAATCGATCAGGTAACGAATCATGCAGCTAGCGATCAGTCTAATCATCCAAATCACAAGGGCATACACTAGATGGAATTAATACTTAAAAATCTACAACTCGAGACGTAGTACGTCGAGCGAAATAATCCAAACAAGGAAACCCTCATGTATATACCATATGTCTCAAATTATAGATAATTAAATATTAATCCCGATCTATGTGTGAAAAGAAGTACAACTAGCCATCCTATCATAACTCACTGGTCACTATCTCACACATAGTCAAAACTCATATTCATGAATAACCGGTTGTTCACAAACCATCCACATGTAACAGTTCACTGCCCCTCTCAGACCCACCCCAGTGCTACACAGGAATTTCACTGGTGCGAGCCTGGAAATAATCAACAATCACAATATCACATCACCTCAGACCCACCCCAACGCTACACAGGAATTTCGTTGGTGCGAGCCTAGAAATAATCAACAATCACAATATCACATCACCTCAGACCCACCCCAACGCTACACAGGAATTTCGTTGGTGCGAGCCTGGAAATATACATCAACCATCACAACTGCTCACATGGACCAGGACTTCTCACCCAAATTCTCATAATTCCAGGTCAACTACACACAAGATTCTAGATCCCAACTGTGTCATACAGGTCACTATAGACAAAAACTCCTAATGATTCTCAATCACAATATGGAACAATCAATGCAGCTAATCATGTGCAATAATATCATAACATATCAGATAATCAAAATAAGAATTATAAATCATAAACAACATCTACATAATCAGAAAATAATCTTTTTCTAAATAAATTCATTTTAAATTATTTCACTTAACAATTAATCTAAACTAATTCATTTCCAAAATAAATTCTTTTAAATTATTATAATTATCTAAAAATGATTCTTTTGTTGAATTAAATTCTTTTAATTCATTATAATTATTCTAAAAATGCTATTTATCACATATTCATTATGTAAATCAATATTATTCACTAAACAACCCACACAGATAAATACGTCACAATTAAACTATGCAAATAATTCATAAAAATGTAAATATTCAACTACGAAACAAGGAGAGCGGGATCTTGCCTACGATGTAGAGGGGGCTGTTTTGCGGCGTCACTGACAGCGGAACTCAGGGTGGCGCGATCGTCGCTGCTGGTCGTCGGAGATCGGCGGGGCTTGGGGCGGTTGGACGGATCTGGTTGTCGGAGTTGGGTGGTGGGGCGGAGAGCGGCGGTGTCGAGGTCGGCTAC
>NC_033796.1:71839172-71870062 GCF_001876935.1 Asparagus officinalis
GGGCGGCGGGTCGAGTTCGTCGGAGCGGGGCTGTTTGGGTGGTCGGGTTCGGTGCTGGGAGGAAGAAGAAGAAGAGAGAGGGTGGGGAGCTGGTTTAAGATATTGGGAAATGGAGGAGAGAGATAGATGTGATTTCGTGAGGAAAAAGAAAGAAGGTACAGGAGAGAGAGAGAGATTTACGGAGAGAATAAAGAGGATTGGAGAGAGAGAGAAATTTCGAAATTTAAGGGGCTGTTTGGTTCGCTATTATAAGGGGGTGGAAAACTCATAAAACCCTTCCACGTCAAATTTTTAACCCTCCACGTTAGCTTTTTTGTTTCCGTCCATTTCTTTGTGCTGTTTTGGTTCGCTCGAATGGAAGAGGGAAAACTCTGCTGAAATCGCCGCCAACTAAGATTTTTTCCCTCTCCGATTTCCTTCCCCAACCAAGTGTAATTGATGAAAACTCTGCCACGTCAGATTTTTTTCCTTTTATGCTTTGTTTACAAAAGTTTTCCTTTTTTTCTATGCGAACCAAACACAAGAAAAATAAATACATTGGTTAAATATTATATTAATAAATAATATTAATAAATTATTAATAACCAAATATATTTATATTTATATGCTAATCTATGCTCAGAATCACATTAATAATAATAATATAGATGATATAAGTGACCAAATGATTATGAAAAAATTCACTAAATCATAAATTAATATTTAGCAAAAATAATAAATTCAAGACTATATATTTTATTTATTTATTTTGAAACTCAGAAAATTTCTAGAAATTAGGAAAATGTTAATAAAATAAAATTTAATATTTTAAATACTAGAAAATTTATTTAAACATGTATCAAAAATTACGGTTGTTACACTATCAGTATTGTCAGTGTTGGGCAAGGTACTTTTGAAGCTTTCAGGCCTTTCCTGATATACTACATGAACAACATCAAGTGTCTGGGTGACGCCTAGTGTATTGAGCATTGTACAGAGGGCATCTCTCGTCTAGAGGAAGACCTAAAGGCTCTACAGGACCTTAGACGTGTTGATCTTGATGCACAGGCTGAACTGGCTTTTACTGAGATACAAGTTGAACTAGTACATCAACAAGAAGTCATGCAAAAAAATTTGGCTGAAAGGGAATCACACATCGCATCCTTGCAAGAGCAGCACGACCAAATACAATCGGAGTTGGCCACTTTCGTCACTGCCATACGAACTTCTTAAGACTTCATTGCTCAGACGAAAAAGGTTATCACCTGACTGCAAGGGGACTTATCTCAGAGAGAAGTCCAACTTGCCCAGGAAGAATTTGTTGTGAAGGGACTTTCTCTCAAGAGTGTAGAAGTCTTTGAATAGCACTGCAAGGAGGTACAAATTCTTGATGAAATCAAGAAGGAGGTTGATACTGCATCGCCGACTGAAGAGGAGCTTAGAAGACGAGCTGCGAAAACGACACATGCAACACACAAGAAGAAGCTTTCGAACGTCAGGTCTTGCCTTGCATCTGTTAAACTGATGGGTCCGGAAGCTTAATTATGTATCGTTCTTTTGATAAGAATAAACTAGTAATTTTGTAGCACTCTCTAGTATTTTGAATAAAAATTGATAATATTTTCGTTTTCCCTGTCTCTTTCTGTGCTATGTTTTAACTTGAAACAACGAAAATAGTTGATGGTGCAAGAGGTGTAGTATTAACTCGGCATGACTTTTGTACTTGTGATTTGAACAAGATTTTAGTAGACTTTTCACCCTATTGAAGAGCGTTGATAAGTTGGTTTTATCATCAGAGGTGTACTGTTAACTTGATGATTCTTGTACTTGTGATTTGAACAAGATATTTGTGGACTTATCACCCTATTGAGGAGGGTTGATAAGTTGATTTTATCATTAGAGGTGTAGTATTAACTTTATGACTTTTTTTACACTCGTTATTTGAACAATATTTTTTCTGGACTTATCACCATATTGAAGAGGGTTGATAAGTTGATTTTCTTATCAGAGGTGTAGTATTAACTTAATAATTTTTTATTATTTAAACAAGATTTTTGTGGACTTATCACCCTATTGAAGAGGGTTGATAAGTTGGTTTTGTCATCAGAGGTGTAGTGTTAACTTGATAATTTTTACACTTGAGATTTGAACAAGATTTTTGTGGATTTATCACCCTATTGAAGAGGATTAGTAAGTTGGTTTTGTCATCAAAGGTGTAGTGTTAACTTGATTTTTACACTTGTGATTTGAACAAGATTTTTGTGGACTTATCACCCTATTGAAAAGGGTTGATAAGTTGGTTTTGTCATCAGAGATGTAGTGTTAACTTAATAATTTTTGTGATCTTATCATTTTGTTGGATAAGATTGATAAGTTGTTGTTGAAGTGCTTGGGCTGTCAAAGGTGTATTGTTAACATGACAGCATTGACGGTTCATTATTCTATTAGAGAAATAATGAATAACCGACCTCCAGTCTTAAATAAGACTTAGCAGGGGAAGAGGGGAGTTTCATGATTTTTTTAGGGGTAATACTTCTTAAGATACCTCCTGTTAATTAGCATCATGAACCTATCACTTTTTTGGTTAATGAGACGGTAAGCTCTATTTGAGTAGACTGACTCTACTACAAAGTGTCCTTCCCATTTAGGATTGAACTTCCCTTTTGTCTTATGTGTCATAACCATAGGTCGCCTGACTGCTAAGACAAGGTCGCCTTTTTTGAATATCCTTTCTTTGGCCTTTTTGTTGTAGGCTTTTGATATTCGAGCTTGGTATAACTCGATCTGTTGTTGGGCTTGAAGCTGCTTATTGTCTAATGCTTCTAATTCTTGAAGGCGTAGTTGATATTGTTCTTCATCAGTCATCCCAGTTGCAAGAGCAACTCTTAGGGATGGAATCTAAATTTCTAATTGTATTACATCTTCGCATCCATAAGCCAAAGAGAAGGGAGTAGCTTTGTCAGGGTTCTTACCGTTGTGCGATAAGCCCATAGACATTCGCCAAGTTTTTTGTCCCAGTCACGTCGACTTTTACAGGCAAACTTTTTGAGAAGCTTCACAATAGTTTTAGTAAAAGCTTCTGCAGGCCATTAGCTGGCAGATAATATACCGTTGATGTGACGTTTTGAATTTTGAACTTGTTGCATAATCTCTAGAAGCTGTGGCTAACGAATTAAGTTCCATTGTCATGAACTATTTATCTTGGTATGCCAAAGAGGTAGATGACATAATGTTTAATGAATTTGATCGCGTTTGAAGTCTTGACTTCTTTCAAAGGAATTGCTTCTGCCCACTTGGAGAAGTGATCGGTTATTGGCAAGATAAACTGATGTCCTTTGGATGTTGGTGAGGAGATAGGTCCAACGATATCCATTCCCCAAATCTCGAATGGTCAAGATGAAGATGTTGGATGCAGATTCCCTGGTGCTTGATGGATGAAGTCACTATGGATTTGACATGCATGACATCGTTTAGCATAAACGATGCCATCTGCTATCATTTTTAGCCAATAATAGCCGATTCTTTGGAGTCGATCCTGTAATTTAGGTCCGGATTGATGAGCTCCACACATTCTGCCATGAGCTTCTTTGAGATCTTCTTGGCTTCTTTTCTAGAAAGGCAACGAAGCAAAACTCCATCATACGATTTTCGATATAATGTTCGAGAAGCCGCATTGTAGTAGAATCGAAGGGCTTTTCTTTTGACGGCAGCTGCTTCTTTAGGATCATCGGGTAGTATGCCGTACAAGACATAATCGATATATTAGAATCTCTAGTCTCTTGGTTTGAGATCAATAGAAGTTTCTTAGACAATCTTTGCTATTGTCCCTTCTGATTAATCTTCTAGAGGGAACTTGGGGTGATATAATTCATGACTTGCGACGAATATCTTTGCTCCTGCCTTTGGTGGTAATGCTTATGAAACTGCCAGCGAGCCTAAAGCATTTGCATATGTATTTTGTTAGCGCGGAATGTATCCGATAAAGAAGCCTTCAAACATTTAGGCTAACTTTAATGTCGTAAAGTGGTATGGGAGAAAATCTTCATTGCATACTTCATATTCTCCTTGGACTTGATTTACGAAGAGTTGAGAATCATCGTAGGCCTCGGGATGTTGAATGTTGAGTTACTCAGCCAACTGCATCCCTAACAGCAAAGTGTTATACTCTGCCATATTATTGGTGCATGGCTCGATTAGGAAGAATCCTCTTGGGATCACATGACCAGTTAGGGACACGGGTACAACCCCCACGCCGACTGTGATTCTTCCATCGGGTATTTCTCTAGATTCACCATCGAAGAACAATTTCCATACTTTCATGAATTCTTGAGTCATGCAAGCTTCTGCAATCTCATCTAGTAAATCTTCATATAATTTGAGAGAATCAGGTACCGGATGGTCAACTAAGAAAACTGCTAGGGTTTGGCCTTTAATAGCCTTCGAGGCATGAATCGCATTGTATATTACGATAGAAGTATCGCCCATTTTTCAAGGTGGCAGTTCAATGAAGAAGGTTTTGTCATAAGTACTCTCAAAGGATTTACTTTGGAAATGATGTGGATAAATTTTTCGACCAGGTAGTGTCGTATTTTCTGGACGGTGAACACTAAGGCAATGCATTCTTTTTTCACTGGATTGTACCAGTGTTCAGCTCCAATCATAGTTCATCTGAGGTAGTAGATTGCTTGTTCATGATCCTGATCATTGTTTTGGGCTAACAAAGCTCCAAGAGAATGATCCATGGCTCTCACATATAACAGGAATGGTTTTCCTAATGTTAGGGCCACTAGAACGGGTGGTTAGGTGAGGTATCGCATGATTTCCTCAAACGCCTTTTGGCAGTCTTCATCCCAAATGAATGAGACTCTTTTCTTCATCAATATGGTTAAGGGCTGGCAGCATCCTAAAATATTTGAGAATCTTTGGATATAAGCCAATCTACCTTGTAAGCCTCTAAGTTTTTTGATGTTCTTTGGAGATTGCATTTCTTAGAAGGCACGAACCTTTTCTAGGTTGAGAGAAATCCCCTTAGACGTGACTATAAATATGAGGAATTTACCACTAGCTACCCCCAGGAAAGATTTGGTTAGATTCATCTTTAGCTGATGTGCTCGTATGATGTCGAACATCATCTTCGGATCTGAAAGATGATTGCCTTTCTTTTGGCTTTTTACCACGATATCATCCAAATAACACTCTACCTTCTTACGCAGATATTTATGGAAGATCGTACTCATGGCACGCTAATAGGTTACACCAGCGTTCTTCGGTCCAAAGGGCATTACTATATAACAGTACACCCCCAATGGTATTCTAAAAGCCGTGTATTTTTCGTCTTTAGGGTACATTTTAATCTGATTGTATCATGAGAATCCATCCATAAACATTCCCTCATACCCACAAGTATTGTTAATCATGACATCTGTGATTGGGAGAGGAAGTTCATCTTTTGAAGATGCAGCATTTAGGTCACAAAAATCAATGCAAATTCTAACATTCCTATTTTTTTGGGCAAAGGAACAATGTTGGCCACCCAATCAAGGTGTTGTTCCTTCCTGATGAAGCCTGAATCGATAAGCTTTTTGATTTCCAATTCAATTGCTTCCTGGATCTCTGGACGGGACCGTCATCGTTGCTCTTTAATGAGTTTTGCATCCGGATGGATATTGAGATGATGCATGGCTACCTTTGGGTCAAGGCCAAGCATGTCTTCGTAATTCCAAGTGAAGACATCTATATATTCTCTGATGAGAGATATAAGGTCTTCTTTCTCAGATGGTAATAACCCCTTGCTTACGAAGATTGGCTTGGGATTGATTTCGTTCCCCATATTTATTTGGATCGCCTTATCTTCTATGGGTGGCTCATGTTGTTCGAAACGCATATCCCATAAAATATTAAGGCGTTTGATCCAAGGATCATTACTTGATTCAACAAACTCTTCATCATCCTCTTCATCATCACCTGGATGACTAGCTGAAGTCATGTTTACAGACATACCTTTGAAGACTGCATCAATGATAACATCGGAGTCCCATGATGACGTTTCAGATGAGTGGTCTTGATATAGACATTCATCATATTCATTTTCTAAAGAAGGGGGCATTGAAATATAGCCTAATCCCCTTCTAGTTTTATTATAATAATCAAGAGGTTTTCCTTCTGGAGTGAAAGATCGAATTGATATTCATCTTCCTTTCCTGAAGTTTAAACATTCCTATTTATTAAATCATAATCCATATTCTTCATCATATGGAGGGACTTAGACCCATAATGATGGAATTGTGGGAATTCGAGGTCATCCTCTGAACTTTTTTGATTTGATAGCTCAGAGTTGATTTTCCTAAAATTGATTGGCTTTTGGCCTTTTTTCTTAGTTGAGACCATGAAGAAAGCTTCCCGTGCATCTTCTATCGCCTCGAATGTAACGAAGGATGACTTGAGTGGCATATTAAGTGATGCCTTGGCATACAATGCATGTCATGGATCCGTACTTGTATCTGTATCGGTTCCTGTTTTCACACATTTAGAGGATACATCAGACAAGTAAGTTAAATTGAAATTTTTATTAATGTACCACTCATCTTCACAAGTTACAGTGTTAATGTTGAGATCATTTTGGCTAATTACATTTAAATTTAATTCCAATAAACACCCTTTCTCGGGCTCGGGCTCGATGTCTGCTTCATTTCTACTATCAAGATTATATTTTGGTGGTTTTGGTTCTTAGGAATCTAAGTAGAAGACTGAGTCAATGAGGTAGTTCTCCACACCCTTTAATAGTTGCCTTTCGGCTATCAAGGTTCTGACCTCTCCCTCATTATTGATATATTTCATCACTTGATAGAGGGTAGACGGAACTATATGATTCGCATGAATCCAAGGACGTCCCAACAATAGATTGTAGTATGTGTCCGCATCTATGAAGTAGCAGGTCACCTCCGACTTGAGATCTCCAATCTAACACTTAAGTTTGATTTTGCCCATGGGTCGCGTGCTTTTAGCATTGAAGCCAAAGATAGTAGTCTGGGTGGAGCTCAGCCGATGTAGAGGAATCCCTAAGAATTACATGACCATGTACGGCATGATGCTGAGCGCCGATCCTGGGTCAACCTGGACACGGTTGACCTTAGAAGACCTAATATACCCTGTATAGTACAAGGGTGTATCATGCTTGTGCTTGATTTGCATATCTTCTTGTGTGAATGATATGCAGGGTAGACTTTTTGCAGCTTGCAGACATTGTGCACAAGAAGGTTCTTCTGTAGCTTTTGAGACTACAGGAACTTGTGTGATAAAGCTCTCTGTATCCTTTAAAGTTTCAATCAGAGCTCTCCTTGTGGACTTGGACAGCTTCAGAAGCTCATAAAGAGTGATCCTGATAGGAATATTGGCTAGTTTTGCTAAGACGTTAAAACGAAAGGGAGTGCTTGATCCCCCAGCTTATTGTTGGAGAAGGTTCTTGTTATAGCGAACTTCCTTTTGCTTCTCTTTATCGGCTGACTTCTTGAGAATGGTACCCCCAGTCTCTTCAGCCTGCTTCTCTGCTTCTTGAGAAGCTTGATCGTACTTTTTCAAGTATGTCTTTCCTGACCTGGTGCCAGATCCAGGATTTACTTCTTGCTCGGCCGCAAGAGAAGTTCTCTCCTCTTCCGAATCAGTAAGAGGGATCAGATGTATATCATCTTTATTTAGAGAGAGGCTAATCATATTAGAAGATTTAGTGTTGCTTCTCTTCTTCTTTTCTGGCACACTTGTCCACTGCTGGTCATCAAGTAAATCGGGATGGACCCACATTGTTTCTCCTTTTGGAGTAGTAAGGGGTATTAATCCTTTATCTTTATGACCATGCAGGTTAGTGTTTATCAAACGCAGCTCTCCCTTAGGGATAGGGATGACACCGATTGGAGCTGTAATAGGTGAAAAATTCCTAAATTGGACCGATATCATGTTAGTGGTCATAATCTTCTATTCCGGCTTCAATTTGAGCACTTCAGCGTCAACTAAAACCTGTAGGATATCTTTGAAGATGTAGCTTCTCTTTGTTGGATGCCCTAGCATTCTATGGTAGAGACAGCAGTAGTTGGGATCATCCACCTTTCCCACCTCTTCGGGTTTCTTGACCTCAGGAAGTTTCAACTTACTGTTCTTCTGAAGAAATATAAATAAAGTGACCACGTGATCCTCTTTGAAAGAGTACTGCTTGGGTGTTCTTAGATGACCCGATGCCTTGTCCTGCTTGGCAAGTGGCAACTGAGTATTAGCTTCAGTAGCCAGGGTATCTTTTCCCTTTGATCGGGAAGCTTGCCTTGGACCACGTTGCACTGATTGCTTTTGCTTGCCTTCTTCTTTAGCTTTAATCCTAGTGATGATTTCTTCAGACTGTTCTCCTTGAGAGATGAGCTGTCTCTAAGAACGGCACTCTACAACTCCCATTTAGGCTAAGAGGTTGGTCTGCAAGTTGTGTTGATAGGTCTCCACCAGAGTAGACTGTGTCATACCTGTCGGACATTGAAGAGCTATGCTTCGGAAGCTCTCGACGAAGACTTTAATGGGCTCTCCCTTCTTTTGCTTAGTAGAAAGAAGAGAAAGGACAGAGACTTCCATATCATCTTTAAAGAATCTGGCCAGGAATAGGCTCTCTAGATCCGTCCACTTCTAGATATACCATGAAGGAAGTTTCATGAACCATTCAAAGGTGACCCCCTTGAGGGTTCCAATGAACAAATGAGTCAGTACAGCATCGTTTGCTATCACATTCTCAGCCCGCGATTTGAAAAAATAGATGTGTTGGTTCAGTGATCTTGTACCATCAAAAGCTTGCAGAGTTGGGACTTTGAACTTTAGAGGGTAAGGGGTTGTATCCCATTCGACAGGATAAGACCTAATAACTCTCTCATCTTGGAGGTTGCTTCTGTTGGCAATGGCATTAAGGCGGGCTTCTAATTCTTCTATTTTAGTAGACTGGAGATTCTGCTCATTCTCAATCTCTCTTCCTTCTTTAGAGGAAGATTTCAGGTTGTGTGCTTCTTAATCAGAAGTTTCATTCTCAACCACTTTCTCCTTCCCCTTTGATGTATAAGGTTGAGATGAAGGTGATCCTCCTCTTCGAGAAGATTCACGCTGAGACGGCGTATCTGTTTTCTAGGACTTGGGTCTGTCTGCAAAAATTTGGGCCATCAGGATCCAGAGTTCATTGATGGTATCCTGCTATGGCTTGATCATGGCTTGTTGCTCATCAAGTCTTTTCACCAGATCATCAGCGTTTCTCGCCATATAAGCTGAGCTCTCATGTTCTACGAAAGATCTAGAGGATTGAGATTCTGTGATGACTGAATATTTATCATCAAACTCAATTCATTTAGCCAAGTTTTGATAATTGACAGGGGGTATGACTCCCTTTCAAGTCCGAGTATGTTTATAGATTCCATCAGACTCACTCAGAATCTCTTTTAAGCTAGGAGACTGATCCATCTCTGACTTATTAGAGTTACAGATTGATGATTTCCCTATACTAAGCATATTGGAAGTAACTCCAAGGTACTCATCTTCTGAAGCCTTCTTCTTGTGAGAACATCATCATTTGTTTGGCAAGGTAATGTTCGTTAATCGATTAAACACCGACGGTTTGGCTGTATGTAAACAACATTGACATCTCGAGAGGACCACAGAAATCAGTTGTTCACATTGGCATGAACGAGTGACTTATTGTATCAGTCTTTCTCCCGATATGAACTTTCTCAAGTCGCTGCAAAGACTCGAGAAGAGTTACTCATTGAATAGGAAATTTGAATTGGAACCCCAAGTCTATAGTTAGACGGGACTGGTTCCTGGTGAACATGGACCTTAAATCCTTGTTGGTCCTATTGAACGTGATGGATCACATTACGTTTAGTATTAATAACACGTGGGTCGTGTTATAACACTAAAATATGAAGGTCGCGTCGAGGAAGAATGCGAAGGTTGTGTTGAGGAGTAGGAACGTGATGGTCACATTGAGGAAGGGAGACACGAGGGTCACGCTCCGCTTCCTTCTGAACATGAGAATCATGTTTTAATTGGGCTGCACGGAGCTTACGATCACGTTCAACGTGAAGTTGACCTCTGCGTTCTAATTGTGGAACGCGGAGTCGAAACTCGCATTCAGGCTGAGTAATGCGAGGAACGCGTTCTGCGTTCAAAACACGAGGGTCGCATTCGCAAGGGTCATTTTGATCAATTGATCGGCTATCTTAGAGTTGTGCACATCGAAGAGATCTTCTCCTTCGACGAGCGGCATTCTTCCTTGCCCGAGTTAAGGCTTGTGCAGCAATGTCGCCTTCTATACTGATCAGGCTAGTCGTTGGCACAGATCTCTTGTGACTCGATACATGTTGTTTAGGCACGGGTGTAGGATCTTCAACTCAGTTGACAAGTTCAGTTAAGGCGAAGTCTTCTCCTTCTGAGGGAAGACTGTATGAATAGTACTACCTGAAGGAAAGATGATCCTTTGGTGAGTCGATGGGAGGAGGAACCTTATTCTCCTTAGAGACTTTACGGATCTTGCGCATAGCCTTGGGGCTAAGCGATCCGGTGGAGAGGAACTCCTCATATTTGGCCTGGTCGAACTCAACGGTCAGAGCTTCGACAGTAGTACACATGAGCTTGGTGTTGGATTACGCCACCACTTCTTTATCGGTGAAAAAACTCATCCCTAACAGAGTCACCATCTTTTGTTTACGGGAAAATTTAAAGGAAATAATGAGAATTGAAAATTGTAAAATCTCTCCAACTGACTAAGACAAAGAAATTACAATCTCTCAAAATGTAAAGACCTCTCTAACTGACTTAGACAAAGGCTATTACAAACACGAGGGTCACGCTCCGCTTCCTTCTGAACATGAGAATCATGTTTTAATTGGGCTGCACGGAGCTTACGATCACGTTCAACGTGAAGTTGACCTCTGCGTTCTAATTGTGGAACGCGGAGTCGAAACTCGCATTCAGGCTGAGTAATGCGAGGAACGCGTTCTGCGTTCAAAACACGAGGGTCGCATTCGCAAGGGTCATTTTGATCAATTGATCGGCTATCTTAGAGTTGTGCACATCGAAGAGATCTTCTCCTTCGACGAGCGGCATTCTTCCTTGCCCGAGTTAAGGCTTGTGCAGCAATGTCGCCTTCTATACTGATCAGGCTAGTCGTTGGCACAGATCTCTTGTGACTCGATACATGTTGTTTAGGCACGGGTGTAGGATCTTCAACTCAGTTGACAAGTTCAGTTAAGGCGAAGTCTTCTCCTTCTGAGGGAAGACTGTATGAATAGTACTACCTGAAGGAAAGATGATCCTTTGGTGAGTCGATGGGAGGAGGAACCTTATTCTCCTTAGAGACTTTACGGATCTTGCGCATAGCCTTGGGGCTAAGCGATCCGGTGGAGAGGAACTCCTCATATTTGGCCTGGTCGAACTCAACGGTCAGAGCTTCGACAGTAGTACACATGAGCTTGGTGTTGGATTACGCCACCACTTCTTTATCGGTGAAAAAACTCATCCCTAACAGAGTCACCATCTTTTGTTTACGGGAAAATTTAAAGGAAATAATGAGAATTGAAAATTGTAAAATCTCTCCAACTGACTAAGACAAAGAAATTACAATCTCTCAAAATGTAAAGACCTCTCTAACTGACTTAGACAAAGGCTATTACAATCCTTTTATTTGATTCTCATTTACAAAAGAGAGAAAGATCAACAGAGATCCTTCCCTTTGTTTGATATTGGGTTTTTTGTGATGATAGGAGCTTGAGTCTTGTATCCCGTTAACGATCCGAATACTTTGCTTCGTGGAACTTCGGTCTTCACTTCTGACTTTTACATCGGGAAGAACTTGCTAAGAAAGTTTTTTTTAACTTTGGCCGAGTTGGGAACTCTTAGAAAGAGTTAATTTCAGCAAAGGAAATCGATCACTTAAGCCAAAAAAAAGCTGATCTCTTGATCATTAGAATTCAATGTAGACAGAATTCAAGATTCAATTCCCCTCATCCTCCTCCCTTTTCCTCTCTCTTTTTCTTTTAAGCTGAAATTTTAGCTATTTATAGATATTTAGGGGTGTAACCGACCCCCTAAATCTCTCCATAATAGGGGCTTAATGGCCCTCGTTATGTGGAAAACAGTTTTGAACTGTTCAAATTATGTTTGAAATAGTCAAACACGAAGTTCGCATTCTGGAGTGAGCCTCGCATTCGGTTTTGTGGACCGCGGAGGTGACCCTCACATTTGAAGTTTGGAACGCGAGGGTGAACCCCCACGTTTGGCCTTGAATAGATCGTCAAATGTAATCTCTTCTTCAAATTCTGCAAGGATCGTCAGCTTGTAATCCTTACATTTAGCTCTTGGAAATGTGAGAGTCGTTAATTTGTAACTCTCATCTGTTATCATGAAAGTCGTCAGATTTTTACTTTCATCGTCAGTATTTTATGAGGACTATCTATCTGTAGTAATTTTTAGATAGCCTACATCTGTGAATCGAATGAACATATCCTAAATATTTTTTGAGGATTTTATCTTGAAATTCTCATACTTACTCACAAGTGTTGTAAGTTTCACCTCTTTCACCTCATGTGTAACTTGTAAAGTTTTTCAGATTTCATGTGCAATAGAAATAATTGGATAGACAATTAAATCCTTCATTAGTTAAAGAATAATGAAGAGAATTTTTTAGTTTTTGCATTCAACGAATAAATCTTTTTATCCTGAGTGGTTCATTTATCTCAAGGGTAATAATAGTAACCTCTTCTACAACAGTAGTAGGTTCACAATATGCATTTTCAACACTAGTCCAAATGTTATAATATGTGGACAACAAAAAAACTCTCATACATGCTTTCCAATAGGTGTAATTTGTCCCATTAAAAAGAGGGGTCAGTTAACTGCATGTCCCTTAGGAAAAGCCATTGCAGCAGTCAAACTAAATATCTTTGCCCTGGGTTATGAATCTTGAAGATGGGTAGCAAGGCTCTGATACCATTGTTAGATCTGAGATGCAAGCCTAGAGGGGATGAATAGGGTTTCTACTATTTTTTGATAAAGACACAAAATATGCAACGGAAAAGATAAAATAAAAGTAAAAAAACAACTATCTAAGGACAAATAAAATTTTATAGTGATTTAGATAATAATTATATTTCATTCTTCATTCTCATGCCTTCCTCACTATACCAGTAGTTCTTCTAAATCACAACCTGATTTAGTATGCTTATAAAGATCGCATCCTGAAATCTACCCAAAACGAATCATTTAACCTAACTCTCCTTAATGAGTAAACTCACCTAGTCATATCTAATCCCAACACTCAATTAATATTAGATTGACTATGCCATAAAAACAAGTTTGAAGCAAATAACTAAACACAGTTTAAACACAGAAATAAGAAATATCTTACAATTCTTTTTTATTAACAAACTATATTTTAATGGGTCAAAGTGTAGCTTGATGAAGAATAATGTAAATGATAAAATTAAGAATCACTCTCATCGCTGAGGTGATCCAAATGTGTTGAACGCGATGAGAAAGAGTCTGGTAAGGCTCTAGGGTTCAAAACCATCAATCAAATATCTTCTCAAATTAAAATTCTAAAGCTCTTGTTTTTAAAACCCTAGAGCTCTCTCATTTTTTTATCTCAATCTTATATAGTATTTAATCAACTAGGAAAGACATATCTTAAAAATAACAGAAGTTGGAGATCAAAAGGAACGATTAACTATTGTCATTAAATCATCAAATCTGCAACCAGCCATATTTACCACCAATGGTCGATCTCGACCATCGATGAGTCTTTGAGCACCATCGATGGGTTCTTATAATCCATTAATGAGCTGAAATCATGTCTCTAGAATTCTTCAATTGGAAGGCTAAAATTAGCATTTGTGCTAATTTTTGTGTTGTTTTGCCTTGTACGCATCTTATACCTATGTTCACTTGTACTATATAATCTCAAATAAATGTTCATACCAAAAGAGAATTTATTATTACCCAAGTAAGAGCTTTTTTACAGACTACATCTTAACACGTCTTAACAAATATGATAGGATTGGGTCGAGCTTTAGGCCCAAATATAAGCAGCCAAATATGGCCCACTAGTCTAGTTGTGAGCCACAAGTTGGCTCGCCCGGCCACTAAGCCCACACAAGCAAGCCCGAGGGACGAGCTAGCACATCCTATTGCCCACCCCTGCATGCTAAGAGGTTTCAAGAATTCATCACTAACAAGCCAAAATTTAATGCAAAGATTAAATGTTATTTTTCACTTCTTCTCCTCCTCCTCCTCCTACCTGTACCCCTCCCCCTCACCCTAAAAGTAATGTGATAGTTTTCTTCACTTTTTAAGTCTAATTGACAAGATTTAGACGATAGTATTTTTATGGTTAAGGTAGATGATGAGAGTTGTATTTGGAAGTTGGTATAGAGAATGGGAAACTCCTGAAGAATGAGTGGGCTTATCTCTCCCTTTTGGTTTGCAATGTTGATAATATGACAATGGCTTGCATCACGAGCAAATGATTAGCCTCTTATAAAGATAGTTTTGTATATCAAATTACATGGAATAAGATTCAAAACAATATAAACATATAGAATCTTAGTTTGTTGCCAAGAACTGATTCAACAACCATATTTACAACATCTAGCTATTTTGGTTGTGAGGATTTGATTAAAAGTTAGTGGGTCCAATTTTATTGGATCTTGTTGAATAGAAGATTTGATATGGTCAATACTCCCTTGAAATATGATGAGGCGATCACAAACTAACACCTTGGACTTGAGGATAAGTAAATCGTATTGTTGACAACCCCTTAGTGAAAATATCAGTGATTTGGTCAACAGTTGAGATGAATTGGACAATAAACTAATGCATAGCCACATGCTCACACACAAAGTGATAATGAATCTCTATGTGTTTCATACAAGCATGAAACACAAGACTGGTATGAGGTAGATAGCATAAATATTATCACACTAAAGAGTGGGGGTCGAAAATAATGAAATCTTCAATTCATCAAGTAAAATTTGAACCTAATTAGCTCGCATGTTGCAACTGCGAAGTCTTTGTATTTGGACTCAGTGCTAGAGCAAGCATAGTGCATTGTTTCTTAGAGATCCATGAAATGAGATTGGATTCGTAAGAATATGTGAAGCTGCTAATGGATTGATGATTGTTAGAATCTGTTGCCCAATATGCATCCGAATAAGAATGAAGGTGCAAATAGGATTTAGTTAAGATGAGAAGCCCTAGATAAATCATGTTCCTTAAGTAGCGCAAAATGTGTTTGACCTCATTCAAATGGAGAGTGGTTGGTTGGTGCATATGTTGACAAGCTTCATTAACGGTATAAGCAATATCGGGTGTAGTCAACATGAGATATTGAAGAGCGCCAACAATACTATGATAGTGAGTGACATCAACATGAGGAGATGCAATGATGGATGTGGAATGAGCTCTGGAAGAAACCAGTGTTGAAGTAGGTTTGCATCGACGATGTTATTTTGATGAAGAAATTGATCATATACTTTGACTAAGTGAGGAGAAGGTCGGAATTAGTTGGCAGAGCATCAATTCTAAGGAAAAAGTGAAGAGAACCCAAGTCTTTCATGGCAAATTCTTTGTGAAGTGATGCGAGGAGCTCAAAAGTTGGTGCATGAGATCTGCCAGTGAGGATGAAATCATCAACATAGATAAGCATGAGCATATGATAGGTAGCCACATGCAAGATGAAGAGAGAAGGGGCAACTTGAGACTTGTTATATCATAGAAACCACTAAGTACAAATCTCATTCCAGAACGTGACACGTGTCTCGATCAATTGGATATCAACTCAACCCAACTCTTATAAAGATCGGCTCGAAAGGCATCTTCACTCGTCCTCATTTAGAAGGCTGACTTGAAAGACATACTCACTCGAGCCATCTCAGATATCTGAGGCATTCTCGCTCAACAACCCAAGTTAAAAGGCGTTATCACTCGACCTCTCTCAAAGAACAGAGATGAAGGACATTCCCTCTCAAACTTAGCAACGACAGCCAGTCACTATCATATTAAATGTATAGTCAAAGCTATTATTGCATCTCCCTCGAAGTCATAATGACTCATCGGATCGTACCAACGCTACAAGCCCTCTATCACCATCACAATAAATACAAGGGTGACTCGAACCACCCGCTTCTAACACCTGTAAAATATCAGCTGACTTAGCCAATTGCATGGACTCGGCCAAAGTTACGTTAACACCTTTCCAGCTCTAGTAAAATTGGCACATTGCATACTGCATGAAGATATGCAAAATTCTACACATTTAAGAGAACTAAAATTTTCCTTTAGATCACAACTAAATCATTGAAAGAACCACCGAAGAACCCATCTCCAAGTCCTCTAACATGTTGCATGTGTGCTGGACTCTTTCTTGCTTAAGAATCATCCATTAAAAGGAGATTAAGGCCCTAACTTCTTCAAAATCCACCCTAAATGCCACTACTTAACTCCTGACATCAACGTTTGGCGCCCACCGCTAGGCCTCTTTTTGTGCTTTGGGAAACATGACTAATTCTGATCACATAGACCAATCATCAGTTTCTAATGTTGGAGATGCAACCAATATAGGATATGTAACTCATGCCCAACTAAATGAATCCACTCAAAGAATTTCCCAATCTCCTCAGCAATAGTTCGCTTCTTTCACGAAGGAACCTCTTAACCAGATTTCTCCTCCACCATTTGCTGCTCCTCACTCTAAAAATCAGTTTGAGTGACTACCGCAAGAGAAGCAAACTAGGAATGTTACTCCTCCACCGCCTCGCCTCAAACTCACTTTGCACTCACCCATAACAACTACCGCACGACATGGAAGCAACGGGCGAAATTCCAAGTATTGACCGTGAATATGATACATGGACAACATCGCGTGGCACTAGACATCCTCATGTCGGTCGAGGCTCAGCGAATAGAATGGACCTTCCATTGATAATTTTGCCTCTGTTATGACCGGACATTCAATATCCTTGCAGATGTCATCGGAAGAAACACTCCTCTTGCCGATTGGATCATGAACACTCCATGCACTAACTTCAAAATGCCTGACATTGATAAGTACAAAGGTGAAGGAGATCTAACGGAGCACACATAGAATTTCCATAACCTAATGCGCATGCAACAAGTGAGTAATCCAATAATCTGCAGAGCTTTTCCAATCACCTTGACAGGAAGCGTAAACATGTGGTAGAACTCAATGGACAAGAAGTCTATTCACATTTTTGAACAACTCAGCCAAAAGTTGGTACATTATTTTTTGGCTGACACTAAGCAAAAGGTTCCCTCCTCTGTCTATTTATAGATAAAATAGAGACCGGTGAAAGCCTCGGAGATTATTTCAAGAGATTTCAAGCCAAGGTGTCTAGAAGTTGAGGACACTGGCAATATGGTCGCTGTTCGGCGGGAAAAACTGAAGAAGAAATGAGAATAGAATTTTGTATTAAATCTCCCTAATTGATTTAGGAAAAGAATGAATACAATCTCTCTTTGCAATCTCTCTCTAACTAGCTTAGAAAAAGAAATTACAACTCTCTTCGATCGGTTTCTTAATTTACAAAAGAAGGGGTCGATGGAGACCCTTCCTTTTGTTTAATACTGGATTCTTATTGGTATTGATGGGAGTCGAGATCCTTGCTAGGAGTTAATAATACATCAAATCTAAGCATTTTCTTATAAAAGCCCTCAGACATGAAATATATAACTCGAAGATGTGGAAGCTTCATGAAAGAACATTACAAATCTTACAATTTGTTCCCAACCATACTCGAGTTTACCTAGGTCAACTCCAAATTCCTATCGAAGATAACTATAAGCATGAAGGGCTATACCATAAAAATGTATAACTGCCATTCTTGCATTGACCCTCCCGTATCACATTGCCACTTTGTCAACCCATTGTTATTTAGACTGTTGAATTTGACAAGTGGCTAGAAGTGACGTGTTAAAAGATCTTTTAAAATCTTGAAGTGGGACCTGAAGTGGCCCATAACTTGTATAGCGAAGCTAGGGCTTAAGCTGGAGCTAGCTTCATGAGGCTTTTAACAGTATGGTTAAATTTATAAGGTTGTATAGTTCCTTGAAGGTTAGAGAACTTTTGTTGTTATTTGACATTGTGATTTTCATCCAAACGGAAATTTCTAAGTTTTGTCAGGGTTCAACATATGGCTGATCAAGTTTATCTGCGTGCTTGTGTAAGAAATACATAGTCAATTTTTTTTTATTTTTTTGGAAAAGCTCACGTTATATCCCACTTGGACTTGTCCCATAAAAAAAAAGCAGTGAGCACATCTGTTCTGGGAGTACGTAGCACAAGGGCGTTCAACTCTTCTTCTTAACTACCCTATTTTCCTAATACTCGCATCTAATCTAGGAACATTTTCCACACATTTTTGCTGTTTTCCTAGTAATCTATTTATAATTTTCCCTTTTGGAGTGAAAGAAATACTGAAATACTCTCTCTCGTAGGCTTGCAGCTCACCCATAAAATAACGGTGAATTGTATTGCATCTGTGCATATTTCCTGTGGAAAGCTTTCATCATCATCCATAAAAAGCAACTCTTTGGTATGGTCATAATACATGTTTACCCTGTGCTAACAGTGATTAGGCAAATGCTATGTACTTTAGTAATTTATTATCTCACAGTTGTCCTTTCTTCCAAGAGAATGCAGCTTAATTAGACACAGCATTAACTTGAATGATATTAATCGGATATATTCGTAGTGTCTTTGGCATATTAAATCAGTTAACGTGCTCCTCTGCCTGGAATCATTTCAAACGGTTATCATCAAGCTGAAACATGGGCATTTAACCTCAAGAGGGGTTTATATTTTGCGCATGAGGCAATCCTCCGGGTTTTGGTCCTTTTCTGTTCATCGTCTGAGAAAAAGGGCTGATCATACTCCCTTTAAAAGCACGAGTTCGAAAAATCTTTTTTAGACAAATATACCACTTTATAATTTGAACTACCTTATCTATAATCAAATTCTAATTTTTAATGATCAATATTACCCTTCACTATTTTGAATATTTTATTTATATCTTAATCTATCCTAATCATAATTATATCTTATCCTCATCCTATGTGAACCATGTTTAGCTTAACAATTTAAAAAAACTAATATTAATAAAATATATAAAACATAAAAATGATATTAGTTTGTTAAGATAAAGAAAATACAAGTAGATAACATATTATAATACATGAAGTATTGCAAAAAAATCATAAAAAGTTTTAAAATTGCATAAAAGACCCTGAAAAGTTCAAAACTATAAAACTCATCCAAATGTCTTAAAACATAAAATAAAAAACATGAAATTAAAAAATTAACATCAGTTTACAAAGAATTTAAAATTTACATTTAACACCTCAATGTCTCAAAAATTATAGAAACACCCTCAAAAGTTTAAATTACAGACAAGCACATTAAAATTCTAAAAATTTAAAACTTACAAACAACAATGATGAATTCAAGAGATTACCATGATACACCTAAAATTTTTGACATTTAAATTTAAATTTTTTAATTAACACCCTTAATATCTCAAAAATTATAAAAACACCTTCAAAAGTTCAAATTATAAAAAGCCACCCTAAAATTCTAAAATTTGTAAATAAAATAAGATGAATTCAAGATATTACCCTTAGACACCTAAAAATTAAAATTTTCCAAAATTAACCTCAAAATTTTTTAAAAACTCCTTCAAAATTTAAAAATTGTAAAAAAAACTCTAAATTTTCAAAGTTTTTAACTAGCACACATCAAATTCGTCGATTGGTAGACCGCTGAAATTTAATATTTTTCAAAATTAATCTATAGTTTTAATAATTGCAAAAGACACCCTCAAAATTTTAGAGTTACAAGAAATATACTAACATTTAAAAAATTACCACCAACACATGAAACATAGAATTTACAACTACCAAACTTAAAAGTAAATTTTTTTAAAAACTCTTTCAAAATTTTAAAAATTATAAATCACACCCTCAAAGTTCAAAACCACAAAAATGGGCTAAAATTTTAAAACTTGGCAAAGAAAAGTGTAATTGTTTGGTATTTTTCATATATATATATATTAAAATTTCTAATTTAGGGATTTACTATCCATTTTCAGCATCTAAGAATAGTCTAAGTTGATACTGGTAAACAAAAACAATAAGAATTGATTAAAAACATCCGGTTAATGGATAAAATTTTTAAAAATATTATAGATTAAAAATTATCGGCACTATATAAATTAAAGTAATTTCATATAATTTTAGTAATAAGTTGGGGTAGCCAAAATACATTCGTAACATTAATTGATAGATGTTTAAATCCATAGAAATGATAAAACACTATAATATTATACCTTAGCATTAATTGATTTTAATTTAGAAACTTTAATCTTTGACGTTAATAATATTTATAGGGTAAAAGAATACAAGGAATTACATATGGAGAAACTATTAGAATATTTAGAGATAACTTTAAAAGAATTGAGTTATTTCCATTGCAAATGGGAAAGTGATGGAAATAAATCTAAAATTCAGAAAACGTCAATGAATCACTTGAATTGGCATTAACATAAGACATATCTATTAATGAAGCACTGAATGAGTTACATTAAAAAATAATTTAATAACTTTATCCTAATCAAAGAAAAAATCTCCATGGAAGACATAAGAAAAATTAGTAAGTATTCATAAATTCCATACTGTGTTCTTCAAATTAAATATTAATATTATAATCTAAGAGAAATTGGTAATGAATAATGCAGGTATTTAGTTTAGATCTTTATGGAAAATGACAGGGATAGAGCAAAGGTAATATTATTGAAATAACAGAAATTCTTATTGGATGCACATCAGAAGAATTCATTTTAGAGGAAAATAAAGAGATAGCTTCTAATTTATTTAAGTAATAAATTAGGAACACAAAGAATTTTATATATATGAAATTAATATTTATTCTCATTGAAATAGAAAAAAAATCAAAGTCTATATTTTGAGCAGTTTGTGTTGAACATCATAAGTACATTTGACTTCTTTGTAAAGTTAAATGAGATGATAAAAAATTAACGAGCCTAGGAAAGATAATAGCATAAAAATACAAAATTAGCCTGATGTCACAATTGATGTAGATGATGAAGACAATACTCTAGAATTGTCCGAGAAATGATAAATGATAAACCTGAAGAAGGATTGATCTTAACTCAATAAAAAATAAAATAGAAGAAATAAAAATAATATTTTATGAATATTTTATAGAATAGTTTAATTATTTTGAGTGAAATTAGGAATCTTTAGAAGGGAGTTTCATGAATTTTTTTCAGTACTTTTATATTCTTATGTGGATGTTTTTATCATATAAAAGTATACTAGAGTTAGCATTAATCTTTAATTTATATTTTTTTATGAAGTCTATCAATGATTAGGAATAAACTTCATATTCTCTTTTACATCGTTTTAACATACTTTAAATCAATCATTTTGCCATATTGGTTTTAAATATTCACCTTCCTTGTATAACACTATTTTAATATTTTTTACTTTGCAATGCTATACTTTCTCAAATAACGCTTAGTTTCATATCGGTCAAAAATAATATGAAAATTCAAATTATTTTTAAATTATATTTGTTTTTTGTCAATTCAAATATCAACATGAAAATTTAAATTGGGTGTATCCCATTTAAAAAAACATAAAAAAATAATCGGGATGTAAGAGTTTAAAGAAAAAAATAAGCACAAACTGTCAAAAATACTTAATCATGGTATTAAATCACGTGCATTGCACGTGTGTAAAAACTAGTAATAATAAAAAGGCTCAGAGAAAGAGTTGCAAGAGATTTCCACGGAAGAAAATAAGCAAATAGATGATAAAGACCACTCAAAGCCAGCAGTGTGCGTTGGTGCTAATCATTTTACCTTGTCGAACCATTTCACCCAAGAAAGTAACAACTCATCATCAAAACACTAAGCTTCTTACAAACAAACATATGGAAATAACATGATAAACATTACTCTAGTCTAAACAAACATATGGAAATAACATGATAAACATTACTCTAGTCTAAACATGGTAAATATTTTTCTAGTCCAAAGAACTCCATTAAAATGGGTGCGCTAACAATTTTTCATGATTTCTTTTTGGGGGGCAAAACCTCAAGAGTTGTTCTTAGGTGCTTCTAATAGGAGACAAGAGTACGTTCAATATCATGAAGATCCAACTAGATTTTACACAGACAGCATACAATTAAACATTGAAGTACAAAACTGACCAACATGTAATAATGTAGAAGAACTTCCTCAATGAATGCATACCTCAGAAAATGCTAAAGCAACAGGCTTATATATAATAGATATCCAATAACAAGAAAATGAGCAACTAGGATGATACAGGGGACTCAAACCCCCACTTAAAACCATTTCATCAAAGAAGGTAACAACTTATCACCATTTCCTAAAACAAACAACTTGACATGAGAAGACTGAGCTTCTTGCAAACAAACTCGCACAAATCAACAATAAACAATAAACATCATTTTGATTTCTTCCCTAGCTTCTTTTTAACAACTTCATCAATATACATTATACCCTTGCCCTTGTAGACCTCAGGCGGCTTGCAGCTACGAACAGAAGCAGCAAACTGGTGCACCCTATGTTTGTCTAATCCAGTGCAGCAAACTATGTTGGGTTTGAAGCAAAACACTCGGACAGCAGGAGGGACAGCAAACTCCACCTCGTGGCTGTAACCTAGTTTCAGGAAAAGCTGACGGCCTTCTGCTTCGGTTCTAGCTTTGAATCCAACTCCCACAATTTTGAGAAACCGAAAAAATTTAGATTCCATATGTTTTCTAATTCAGCTTTCCTGCTAACAAAATAAAAGCTAATTAGAATTTATGCAAATAGGGTGCACAACATTCAGATTCAAGATGAATAACACTCACCAAAAACTATGGAATATGGTCGAGAAAGTCACAGAAAGAAATAACAAAAAATGGAAAAGATGAAAATTGATGTTTCTGTAAAGATGGTAAGGGTGATACACATGACACAAATTCCTTCTACAAAATACAATTAACTTACATGAGTAAGTCATTGACATTCATTATGGATACAACATTCCTTATTAATCTGTTGGGCAGTTAAGAAATGAAGAATGAGAGTAGCAAAACGAGAATGTTACAATGAACTCTTAGAGATATACTATGAGATAGGATAAGAAATAAGTGCAATCATAAGAGGTTAGATCTTCCTCATATTGAGGATAGTATGAGAAAATCAATTAAGATGGTTTGGTCATGTGCAACGGAGGCCACAAAATGTGCCAATCAGGATAGGAAGTAAAGAGTATAATTGATGGAGCAAAGATTAAAGATGATCTAAGAGAACTTATAAAGTTAAGAAGGATCTAATAGTGATTAACTTAAGGGAGAAGATAACCCTAAAACAAAACTGAACAAGAGAATATGATTCATGTAGCTGACCCCAAAAAAAATTGGGATAAAAACTTTGTTGTCATTGTTGTTGTAGGCATACAACATTCAGCTTCAAGATGAAAATAAAATTCATCAAGAATTAGGAAACTTAGTTGAGAAAGTCGATGAAAAAAATAAAATGAAATCACTGGTTTTTAGTGAAAACTTCTACTTTTATATCTATTGTATTTTAATGAGCATGAGAAGGGACATGACACAACTTCCAAATACCAACGATGAGTACATTCGATAATAAGATAATTACAACTATTTAAATGAACAAGTCATTGATAGTTTGGTACTTGCTAGAAGATCAAATTTTATGAGGTTTATTAATAACTTGAAATCTTGAACAAGTTAATCTATGAGTATCATTCATCTCTAGTAGAGTAAATACATGTTCATAAGGTTAAGGACATATTTGGCAACTTTGGATTATAATTCACTTGGCTTATAATCCACAAATGGATTCTAAACCAAGTGGATTATAAGCCAAAGTATATGGTAAATTTAGTGGATTATATTCCATATATAATAGTAAAGTGTTTGGCAAATGGGTGGCCTACAAGCCTTCATTGTTGTCAAAATAATCAAAAATATTTAATGGAGTTGGAGAAAGATAAATGGGTTTGATAATTTTTGGAATGATGATAGCTATATTAGTCTTTCACTCGGTCAAACCTTATGGCTAATAAGCCACCAAAATATAAGCTAGATACTCTTAGCTTTACTTTTGTTGGATTATAAACCAAAATAAGTCATTTACGATACATGTTGACCACTTGTCAAACATGCTCTGAGTAATACCAAATAAACAAAGAAAAGAGCCATGACAACTAAAGATTCGTATTTTTAGTTGTCCTCTCTTACCAATAGGGTATTTTTGAAAGCTCTGGCATCAATAAACCCCTTTCTCTCGCCGGAGGCAAGAATTCTGACATGAATTGTAATATTTTTTTAAAACTTCTTTTACCCCCGACCTCTCAAAGTTATTATATCTACACTCTCCTTCTCCTTCAACCTCACCGGATTTAAATTTCTTTCATCCCTTTACCCAATAAGACCTCTTTCACACTATCATTCAATCATCAATAGAGCCTCATCCTTCTATTTCAATCTCCTCCAATTCAAACCCAAACTCTAATCCAAACAAGGGGTTGATCATCTTGAGATTTTTGAGCTGCCTTAACACTCATAGAGCTTAAAGATGGGCTTGGATGTAGGTTGTTGGGGTTGAATTAGGATTTGGGTTTGAATTGGAGAAGGTTGAAGGAGAATGAGAAGGTAGATACAATATATTTGAAAGGTCAGAAGAAATTTTCCCAATAAAAAATTACAGTTCCCACCAGAATTCTCACTGCAGGGGAGAAAAAAGATCTTATTAATGCTAGAGCTTTTAAAAATACCCTATTGCTAATAGGAGTTAAGTAAACCAATCTAGTATTTTTAAGTAAACCAATCTAGTATTTTAGCCGAGCCAGGAATGGAGTTTTGATCCATCACGATATGGGCTAATATGAGGAGACTGGACCACACAAATCTTGGAAGGGGAACCAAACAAGTATGCACACAGTTCTTTTAAAAAGAAACTTGCAATTCACCAGCACAAAAACACTCTAACCAAATAAAAAAACACATCCTATACATCATTTATAACAATAAAGATCTAACACTCCATCACGAATGTGCAGAAACATTATTGAAGTTAAAGATCCAAAGAGATCAATTCTCAAAAATGTTGGGATATCAAGAGCATGAGCAGGACACGGATATTTATAACTATTAACAGATCAAGACAAACATGAACTTTGAGTCTTTTTTTAACAGAAAATAACTATCAAATATGCATAATTCCTAAATTTTTATGTATTAACAGCTGACTGTGCATAATGGACAACTTTGGTAAGTTTAAATAAAATGCTTAAAACTCATTGGTGGACATGAAGCCCTCAACACAATAATCTCTCGTTCTCATTCTACTATCAAATCAAAATAAATAAATATATATGAAACTTTGCCATATATTTATAAACATCCATGAGTTGATTCAAATAGGATAAACAATATCAAACAATTATCTCAAGGAATTTTTAACCAGCACTATAATGATTTCTGCTTAAATATCACGAATCATCCAAGTAAAATCATAACCAATATATTAAAAATCAAACAATTATCTCAATAATCATAAAGCAATATATTAAGAAAATCTGAAATTTGATTGACACCCACATTCAAACATATTATAATTCAAGGTTATTGATAGCGGATCGCGGCGCGTCGCGGCGAGGTACCGCTAATGCTATTGCGCGCTATTGCGGCGAAATAGCGGCAAATAGCGCACAGTCAAATAGCGGACAAATTTAAATATATTTAAATATCCTAAATAATAAGAAAATTCATAAAAAATCTAAAAATTCTATAAATGCATCCTTAATGCCTAAACATGAAATAGATGTGTAATAATTTCATAAAAAATCTAAAAATTCTATAAATGCATCCTTAATGCCTAAACATGAAATAGATGTGTAATAATAATTATATAATATTAACAGTAGAACTTTAATTCTTAAATTCTTTATTCATACAATAAATAAACATGTTATATTTCTTCATCCATTCAATAACTCAAAGAGATAAATTTATAATGATTTGATTGATTTCAAATGTTGATTATACAGGTTTTCTGGAAGTTGGAAATATCAAGGGCACTAATCATTTCGGTGCAGCTGCTGATTATGAATGAAGATCAAGCCGCTTATCGCATACATATTAATTAGTTGTAACTTGTAAATTTCTTGTATTATCAATTATCAGTAAATAATTGATAAGCTTGTTGTATCATGCATGACAAGAATTATAGCTCCTATTGACTACTCTGTTTTGGTTATGTACAGTTACAGGGCATTTACATGTCATAGGCTAATGGCGTGTGTCCAGATTGGTGTTCTCCAAGAATTAATAATATTTATCACAGACAAATTACGCACTTCAGCAAGAATCAACAGCCTAACACAAATCAAAAGCCTTGACCCGCTTCAAATTAAATTAAATGGATTTACATGCTCATAACTGTTTAGGTGAAATACTAGATAGCTAAGAACTTATTTATATTCTAAACAGACAAACTTCCTCTTCCCATCAAGAAAACAGACAGAACGAGCTTATCGTCAACTAATCAGAAAAAATTATAACACACTTTGTCTGTGACATCCGAGCAAATTCAGAAGAGAGAAATCAGAAAATGAAACCTCTTCTTTCTAGAAAGTGTCTCGCATAGCAACAAGCCAACAATTAAAATGAAAATGAAGACAGGAAAACTATGAGAACATTGAGAAGGTTTAAAATGAAAAGAGAAGACGGGGAAGCTATTTTACCTTTTCCTCTGTTGCAGATCTAGCCAACAGAGATGGAGACGACGCTGGGGGCTTGAGCTGTTGGAGACTTGAGGGAAACTTGTTGGAGACTCGGAGTTCGGAAGTCGTCTCGTCGCTGGCTGGACTCGGATTTCGGAAGTCGCTGGAAACACTGGCTGGACTCGGAGAGCGGAAGTCGCTGGAACGCTGGAACGGGTGAAGGAGCTCTGAGGAATTGGAGTTGCGCTGCTGTGGAGCTCTGAGGATGACAAAGCCGTCGTGGGAGAAAAATTCGTCGCTGGAACGGAGAAGATCCGCAGGCGCGGCTAGGGTTCGGGAGTGGGGGAGAAAAAAATCGTGTTTTATCTGCTTTTAACAAATCGGGTTTGGGTTCGGGTCGGGTTCAGCGCGGAAAAAATATCAGAAAATGAGTTTAGCGGGTTTAGCGGATTTTTTTCGCTTCTTTCCCGCTTTTGAGCGCTTTTACGCGCTTTACGAACACAAAGCGGTTTCCCCGCTTAATTCGACCGCGACACCCCTCCGCGTAGCGCTGAGGGGCCGCGACCGCGAAAGGCGCCGCTATAGCCCCGCTATCCGCCGCTTTTTTACAACACTGTTATAATTTAATGAAAAAGTTGAGCAATTTAGCTACATGAAAAAGTTTAAGTGTTAACTATTAATCAGACGACATTTTTATATAAACTAGTATGGTGCACGTGCGTTGCACGTGTACTCATTTTCATATATATAGTTGTTTTACTTTTTGAGAAGTGCATGTATACATACTTCTTTTACTTTTTGAACGTTTCTATGGCTTGAAAATGATGAAGAGACTTAAAATATACATTTTGGAATATAGTGTAGTCATATTACTTTTCTATATTTGATGAAATAATCGGGAATATGTTGTGATTATACTAAAACTATAAAAATTATATATTATAACGATATATGAAACAATTAAATAATAAAATTGATGTTATATATGTTGGATATAATTTTATTTACAAATTGTAAATTAATTTTTTTGTTTAAAATTAGCAACTAATTTACCTTTAATTTTAAAACTCCAGATACTTGGAATAATTGATGGAAAGTCAATTGGTCAAAATTAACATATGGTGTTAAGAATTAAAGAATATGGTACAAACGTAAATGTCAAAATAAAATTATTTAGTTATTTGAGCTCGAAAAATTAAAGAATAAATTAATATTTACTTCATTTGACATTAAAAAATAATTTTACTCAATGCCTAATAAGCTCGAAATTACATTAACAAACTTTTATAAATTGCACGTGCATTATAGAACTTCTACAAATTGAAGTTCGATCCTCCAAAATAGATAAAATTTCTCTTAAGTGAAAAACTAAAACTCCTCTCAGGTTATCTAGAGGAAGCTTGAAAAGCAACCGATTCTAATAAATACTATGACTTTCCTTCTTAATGGACTAAATATTTGAGCCAGTGCTAGTGCTACATTATAATAATAGTAAAGGAGGTTATGTGATGGGAAAGTTTTGAGTTTTTAGTTTGATGTCATTAAATAGATATAATGGTACAATTAAAAGAGGAGAATTTCAAAAGTTTTGATTGGATTAATGTCATTTAAGTGGGTTTGATGGAGTTATAAAACCATAAGTTAATTTAATTTAATTTAACATGCAATAATGGAAATGTAACTCTTGTGTCTAACAACGGTTAGGGTATTCACTGTGAATGAAATTTCTAATGAATACTATGACTTTCCTTCTTAATGGACTAAAAATTTGAGCTGGTGCTAGTGTTGTATTATAATAATAGTAAAGGAGGTTATGTGATGGGAACGCTTTGAGGTTTTAGTTGGATGTTATTAAATAGATATAATGGTATAATTAAAAGGCTATCTCTTCATGTACGCTATGTAATTAAGCATGAAGTATTATGTATATGATTTCATGTATGCATGTATGAGGGTGTATTTATTACATTTAGTTTTATTTAATTGAGGGTTATGAAAGGGATTTGAAGGAGAATGATTTATGATGTATGTATGTGTTATGTATATGCATGCATGTGTTTTATGTATGCATATATACATTTTCGAGGGTATTTTTGGAAGAAATGTTTTAACATACCAACACACTTTTATAATAGTATTAGATTAGCCATCTAGGCTCTTAAATTTTTCACTGAAACTAGCTACAGATAAGTGGAAGCATGCAGGTCCATAGCTATAGGATTAGGGTTTTAGAAGCTATTTATTTAATAAAAATTTTAATAAAGGAACAATAAAGATCACGTTTTCGCGAAAGCAAAATCAAATAGCACAAGGAAGAAGAAAGCGAGATACCTTCACCGGCGACAAACGGTGGAGATTAGGGCTGCGGTGGCTATGATTGCGAGTGAGATTTTGAGGATAGCACAAAAAGCTTGGATCTTTTTTTCTGTGGCTATTTTAGGAGGAAAAAGGCTGAAAATGTCTAAAAAGTAGTGGATACATGCCAACAGAACCCATTTTGAGATTTAGTTATAGACTACTAGGTAGCTAATAATAAAAAAATAAGTGCCAGATAAAATATATCAGCCTAAGGGCCTGGTATCATGCGCTTACATAGCACTACAGTCTAGGACAATCCATTAGTCAACCTTTCTTTACAAGACCACCACCAACTCGAAGCTATCATCCTTTTTCTTTCGACCATCATACACCATGGTGAAACATCATAGGAAATGATCTATCATGACAAGAAACGACTATCATGTTATGCTTGAATGAGCTACCTATAGCAAAAGGTACAAGACATTCCCTTCCGCTAAATTACCAAATTGACAAATTTTGTTGATCTAAGTACCAACTTAGTATATTTTCTATCTCAAGCGACGATAAGGTACATAAAGTGGACATAGTGACGACAATGCCTATTATTTTGCCAGAGCAAAATTTCCAGTGACTAAACGTCACATGATCATCACATGATGCTGAGGTGGCTTCTTACGTAGCAGATAGTTAGGGTTTCATTGGAACTAAAAAGTTTGCTCTGACAAAAAAATAGACATTGTAAGTGGATGCCACCTCAAGTTGGACACAATGATGACAATGCCTATTTTTTAACAAGTGGTCAACATGTATGGGAAATGGCTTATTTTGGTTTATAATCCAACAAAAATAAAGCTAGAGTATCTAGCTTGTATTTTGGTGGCTTATTAACCACAAGGTTTGACAGAGGGAAAGACTAATATACCCTTCATCATTTCAAAAATTATCAAGCCTCATTTATCTTTTTCCAATCCCATTAAATATTTTTTGATTATTTTGACAACAATGAAGGCTTGTAAATAGGGGTGTTAACGGAGCGGATACGGTTCGGATATGACACTTAATATCCATATCTACTTTCTATAAACAGATACAGATACGGATTATCTTCGGTAAGATAAAACCTTAATCATATCTACACTCATCGGAAACGGATACGGTTCGGATATTTGAAAATCGGATCGGATACGATCACGAATATGAAATAGATATTCAACAAATGGATATGAATCGGATATGAATTAGTACACCTATGTATAAATTACAACCAAATTGGTAAATGTATATGGTTTTTAAGATGGGAAGTACCCCTGATACTACGTCCATCGGCTTCAAATGGGCAATGTTTGTATTTGGCTCTAATGATATTGGTGACCTCTTTCCCATCAACTATTTTCTTTCCTATTTTATCTATTTTATCAAAATCTAACCACACTTCAGAATAACATCATTTCTTTTTAGGTTTTTCATCAATTTTACTTGAAGATTCCTCAACCACGGGTTCAACAGTAGGTGCAACATTAGGCTCAACAGTTTGTTCTTCATTAGAGGCTTGAATCGAAGGATTAAACATGATTTCTATTCAATGAAATTAAAAAAAAACTTAATCAAAAATCTTATAGTCACATATAACATATTGACAATGAAATTAAAACTATAGTTTCGATTCGACCTTATGGAACAGACGACGGATCCGACGGCGGATCTGAAGGAGGAATCGGGGTCGCAGAGGCGGCGGAAGG
>NC_033796.1:71870328-71892269 GCF_001876935.1 Asparagus officinalis
TCGCGTTGTAGAAATTGAGCAGAGACTAGAGAGAGACTGGAGTGAAGGCTAGGGTTTTTTAGTTGGGTTTTAGGTTGGTTAGCGATTACGGGTTTGGAATTTTGAATACCTAAATGGACCCGAATTCTTATGTTTATTAAATTGCGGATATCCGTTTTCGCAACCGAATCTTACATTCATATCCATATCCGGATCCGTATCTGAAAAAAGGAACCAGATCTGTATCCGAAACCGTATCCGCCCGGTTTTAAAAATGGCTTACCATATCCGCATCCGTTTGGATACGGATGCGGATCGGTTCGGATAAAACCGAACCGTTTGGCACCCCTACTTGTAAACCACCCATTTGCCAAACACTTTAGTATTGTATATGGAATATAATCTACTAAATTTAGCAAAAACTTTGGCTTATAATCCACTTGGCTTAGAATCCATTTGTGGATTATAAGCTGTGTGAATTATAATCCAAAGTTGCCAAACATGTACTTCACCTTATGAACATGTATTTACTCCACTAGAGATGAATGGTACTCATGGATTAACTTGTTCAAGATTTCAAGTTATTAATAATCCTCATAAAATTTGATCTTTCGATAAGTACCAATCAATGTTATAGAAGGCGCTAGGTGGACTAGGCGTTCGAGCCAGGGCCTAGCGCCTAGGCACCGCCTAGGCGTTTGCCTATTTTGTAATTTATTTAATTATAATAATTCACAAAATAAGTCTAAAGTTCATATAAAATTGCAAAAAAACATAGAATTGAACAAGATTAACTATTTAGTGTTCTCTTCATACAAAATTAAACTAGAATTGAACAAGATCATTATTAACTACTTAAAAACAGTGAATAAGTTGAAAAAAAACATTTAAAAATTTTAAAATAAGTGAAATTTTAAAGTTTTACCTGAAGAGGTGAGGCGGCGGGCCCGGGGATTCGTCAAGAGGAAGGAGTGTTTTGGGGACGGACGAGGATGCGATTTCTTCGTCAAGAGGGAGGAGACATCTTTGGGTTCACCTTAGACTGCAGCCATGTGTGAAACCAGAGGCGTCACAGTCTACATCGCCTTCGTACTTCTCCACGTGAGGCATCTTGAACTTTTCACATGGGGCATTTATGATGTGAGTTGAGAGAGAGAGAGAGAGAGAGAGAGAGAGGGGTTAGGTTAAGTGAAGCGGGTCGGGTTTGGGTTATTGGTTCGGGTTTTGGTTGTTAAGTGGGCTTCGGCTGGGTTTTAAGTTTAAATTTATTTCTTTTTCTCTTCTTTTTTTTTCTTGTTTTCTTTTTTTGTTCCCCAAAGGTAGGCGGACCGCCTAGTCCTAGGTGCCGCCTAGGAGGGACCGCCACCTAGCTTGGGGGCAACGACCAAATCTAGGCGGCCAACAGTCCGCCTACGCCTTGGCGAACCTCCTAGAGCGCTTTTTCCAATATTGGTACCAATGGCTTGTTCATTTAAAGAGTTGCAATTATCTTATTATCAACGTTAGTCATCGTTCGCATTTGGAAGTTGTGTCATGTCCCTTCTCATGTTTATTAAAAAGTAATCGATATAAAAGAAAAAGTTTTCACTAAAAAACAGTGATTTCATTTTATTTTCTTTCATCGACTTTCTCAACTAAGTTCCATAATTCTTGATGAATCTTATTTTCAATCTTGAAGCTAAATGTTATAAGCCTACAACAACAATGACAACAAAGTCTTTATCCTAATTTTTTTGGGGTCGGCTACATGAATCATATTCTTTTGTTCAGTTCTATTTTAGGGTCATCTTCTCCCTTAAGTTAATCACTACCAGATCCTTCTTAATTTTGTAAGTTCTCTTAGATCATCTTTAATCTTCGCTACATCAATTATTATCTTTACTTCCTATCCTGATTGGCACATTTTGTGGCCTCCATTGCACGTGACCAAACCATTTTAATTGATTTTCTCATACTATCCTCAATATGAGCAACGTCTAACCTCTTATGACTGTAATTATTTCTCATCCTATCTCATAGTATATCTCTAAGAGTGCATTATAACAATCTCATTTTTGCTAGTCTCATTCTTCATTTCTTAATTGACCAACGGATTAATAAGGAATGTTGTATCCACAATGAATTCAATGGCTTATTCATGGTAGAAGGAATTTGTGTGTCATATGTGTATCACCCTTACCATCTATGCAGAAACATCAATTTTCATATTTTTCCAATTTTTGTTACTTCCTTCAGTGACTTTCTCGACCATATTCTATAGTTTTTGGTGAGTGTTATTCATCTTTTAGTTTTTGGTGAGTGTTATTCATCTTGAATCTGAATGTTGTACACCCTATTTGCATAAATTCAAATTTGCTTTTATTTCGTTAGCACGAAAACTGAATTAGAAAACATATGGAATCCAAATTTTTTCGGTTTCTCAAAATTGTGGGAGTTGGATTCAAAGCTAGAACCGAAGCAGAAGGCCGTCAGCTTTTCCTAAAACTAGGTTACAGCCACAAGGTGGAGTTTGCTATCCCTCCTACTGTCCTAGTGTTCTGCTTCAAACCCAACACAGTTTGCTGCACTGGATTAGACAAACACAGGGCGTACTACTTTGCTGCTGTTGTTCATAGCTGCAAGCCTCCCGAGGTCTACAAGGGCAAGGGTATAATGTACATTGATGAAGTTGTTAAAAAGAAGCCATGGAAGAAATCAAAATGATGTTTATTGTTTATTGTTGATTTGTGCGAATTTGTTTGCAAGAAGCTCAGTCTTCTGATGTCAAGTTGTTTGTTTTAGCTAGTGTTCTGCTTCAAACCCAACACAGTTTGCTGCACTGGATTAGACAAACACAGGGCGTACTACTTTGCTGCTGTTGTTCATAGCTGCAAGCCTCCCGAGGTCTACAAGGGCAAGGGTATAATGTACATTGATGAAGTTGTTAAAAAGAAGCCATGGAAGAAATCAAAATGATGTTTATTGTTTATTGTTGATTTGTGCGAATTTGTTTGCAAGAAGCTCAGTCTTCTGATGTCAAGTTGTTTGTTTTAGGAAATGTTGATAAGTTGTTACTTTCTCTGATTTAATGGTTTTAAGTGGGTTTGAGTCCCCTATATTATCCTAGTTGCTCATTTTCTTATTATTATGGAAATCTATGCAAGCTGTTGGGTTTGAGTCCCCTATATCATCTTAGTTGCTCATTTTCTTATTATGGATATCTCTGCTTTAGCATTTTCTGGGATATGCATTTCATTGATGAAGTCCTCCTACATTAGTATATGTCCGTCAGCATTGTGCTTTACTGTTTATTTGTATGTTGTCTGTGTAAATCTAATCGGATCTTCATGATATTGAACATACCATGTCTGCCTCCTATTAGAAGCACCTTAAGAACAACCCTGAGGTTTTGTTCCGTGTAGAGATAGATATTGGACTCGTGAAAAATTGTTTGCTCACTCATTTTAAGCAAGTTCTTCGTACTAGAAAAATGTTAACAATATTTAGACTAGAGTAATGTTTATTATATTACTAGCTTTTATACACGTGGTTAAATATCATGATTAAGTATTTTTAGCTTATTTTATAACTAAAATTTGTTCCTCGGTTTCACTTTAATAGTTTATGCTCACTTTTGTCTCTAAACTTTAATATTGCGATTAGTTATTTTCTTTAATGTTTGTTTAAATGGGCTACATCCAATTTAAATTTTCATGTTAATATTAAGGGGAAAATGTGTCTGGACCTCAAAAGCGGAAACTTCATGTGCTGCAGCTAGGGCTGAGCATGGTTCGGTCCAAACCGAAAAAACCGACCGAACCGAACCGAAATTAGCAGTTCGGTTCGGTTTTATTTGTAGGGCGGTTCGGGTCGGGTTAAAAACTTTTCAACCCGAACCGACCGAACCGACCGAACTAAATAACTAATAACCTACCCGATTCCCATTAACCCTCAAACCCGATCTGTCCTTCAAATATTAACCACTTGTAAACCCTAACATCCCAGCCGCCCTAAAATCCTAGCCGCTCTCCTCAGTTCCTCTCTCTCACTCCCTGTCCGGCGCCGCTGTGCCGCACTCTCAAACCTCCATTTCCACCTTCCGCGCTCACCACCAGCCACCAGCCAAGCTCCTTAGTCCCTCTTCCTCAGTTCCGCTAAGACAAATAACAAGGGTAATTTGGTTAAACTACTTATCCCTACTCGTATATTACTCCCCGATCTGCTAAGCCCTAGGGTTTCTCTTCATCCGCAGCAAACATCATTAATTTCTAGGGTTTTCTCCTCTCTGAGCTGCAATGGCACCGACCAAGAAGACGGTAAGCCTCTCAATTTCAATACCCTAATCTCAGTTTCTAGGGTTTCTTCTTAATCCGAAGCAACAACTGACCTCTCAAATTGAAACAAAAATTTGCCGAAGAAGACGACGGAGAGCATCAACAACAGGTTAGCTCTCGTGATGAAGAGCGGAAAGTACACTCTGGGGTTCAAGACCGTGCTCAGATCCCTCAGGAGCTCAAAAGGTGATACCTTTTTTGGGGATTTTTTTGCTTTTTGATGTATAGATCCCTGATGTTGTTTACTGCTTTGAGATAGTGTGCAGTTTTAGCATAGCATATTGGTTTTGTTTGAAATGTTTTTGATGGATTCATTTGAAACAGAGGTGAATTTTTGTAAATTGAATTGTAGAGAATGAGATATATTGAATTTAAGCTACGATGTTGATACAAAGCCTCCAAGTTATGATTTTTACCTCATTCAACTTTGAGTCTATTTTTTTTGGGTGGGGGGTGGGCGTGAGCGGAATGGCAATTGCGCATGATTTTAGTTATGTTATAATTCAATCACATGATAACCTATGTCAACGTCGTTCGATTTTAAGTTTTATCAAGGAAGAAATGAAGCTATAAGTTTCAACCATAGTGCATTTTGTCTTTGTCCGTTAACAGAGTGTGTAATTTTGGGAGGTGGTTGTAAGATCCCGTACCAGCTTTAATGGAAATTTAGACTGCATCTTGATTAGAACCGAACAAACCGAACCGAACCGCACCGAACCGACTTGCAACGGTTCGGTTCGGTTTTGAATAATGGACGGTTCGGTTCGGTTGCTCAAAATTTGATAAAAACCGAACCGAACCGAACCGTGCTCAGCCCTAGCTGCAGCCCCTCCTAGTTTCCCCCATGTGGTTCAGCCCCTTGAAGTGTGACATTTTGTGCTGCAGCTCCTTTTTAGTAATTATTACATGTCAGCTAAGCTTAAATCCCCAAAATATCCTTATCCCCTCCCATCAATCTCTCAAACCCAGCACTCATATTCTCTCTGATCTGTCCAAACGGTTGTAACCGTTTGGACAAATGCGGTCCCAAACGGTTACAACCGTTTGGCCGAGTAAAAAACCCGTTTGGACTGAAGCCGTTGGGGAAAAGTTTTCCCCAACGGTTGCCCAAACGGTTGTAACCGTTTGGGTAAAATCCCAAATGGTTGTAACCGTTTGGGATTTTGTCCAAACGGTTACAACCGTTTGGGTTGTCAAAAATGCCCAAACGGGTGAAACCGTTTGGACATAGTTTGGTCCAAATGGTCTCAACCGTTTGGACAAAACTCTGTCCAAACGGGACAAAACTCTGTCCAAACGGTTTCACCCGTTTGGACTATTTATTTTTATCATTTTTATCATTTTTTAATTTTAGCTATTTTAAATATCTACCTACTTACATTTAATATGCACATCTCACACAATAATTTCTCAATATATCACATTGAAATCGAAAATATATACATACACAAAAATGTCTCAAACAATGCTAAATATCCAATATTATATATACATACACAATGAAAAGCATCCAATATTATATATATGTCTCTAATATCAAAAATGACTCATACATCCAAAATATATACATACACATTCAATGTTATTAGGAAGTGTGAGCTCTGGTGGGACTTCAATAACTACTCCGAGCATTGAATCGTACTCCTCGTCTATGCGAGCAAACTTCTTGCGAAGCGCCTTCTCAAACTCGATCTCGTCAAATGACTTCGCATTTTCAGCAGCATGGACCTCGGCAAGATTGACATAGTTTACTGCTGATTGGGAAATGAATGCAATCTCTTCTTCAGTGAGATTCCTGAGGAACTTTGCTGGATTACCAAGAGAGTTTTACTTCTTCTGTCACATAGTCGAACTCAAAATCGAACTCACCCGCTGACCGATTTCTGCATCCCAGAGCCCCAGCAGCTAATTTCTGTGGTTCGAGGGGCCTTGTGAACAGGAGAACTGGCTCAAGAGGGTCCTGCACCAGTTAACATAATTAAATAAAAAAATCATATCAAATTTGTCAACTTAAGTACCTCAAACAAGTAATTTTTTACATGAGAAGAAAAAGCGTGTCTAGTTTTGATTACAACAGTGCGTCCTGATAGGATAAGATGTGCGTCCTGGTAGGATAAGATGTATAATAGTTCATTGGGTTAATTGCATATTAGAAATGTTAGAGGCACACCCTTAAACCACACTCCCAACCACATCCCTCTCTCTCTATAGTGCTTCTTGGGACCTACATGTTTCATTAAAAAAATCTAAAAAACACTATAGAGAGAGAGGGATGTGGTTGGGAGTGTGGTTTAAGGGTGTGTCCCTAGCACCACTCATTGCATATAGACTACCCTGTAGTATTGTTGTTTTGCACTTATTATCCTGTAGTTTCATTGTTGCAGATAGACCCCTGGGTTAAATACTTGATTCTTTTACTTGCTGCAACACTATCCTGTAGTTTCATTGTTGCAGATAGACCCCTGGGTTAAATACTTGATTCTTTTACTTGCTGCAACAATAAAACTACAGGGGCAACAAGTGTAAAACAACAATACTATAGGGGAACTGTGTACAACTAACAAAGCTTAGTAAACGAAACATTCCTAATGCACTATATCAACAATGACACAAAAAAACCCAACAACCAGTGTAACAACAATTCCTGTTATTGTCAAATTGTCAAAAATCACGCAATGAATAGTTGAAAACTTCTTAGTGCAGGCCAGCGGGGGAAAAAAAAGACAAAACCTTAAGTAAAATACAAATCTAATTCTCCACACAACACTAGAATCCAATAGTTATTAATAAATTTATCCATGTCATAAGGGAAAAACGATGACAGCATTAGTAACATAAACACTGATGCATGGCTAAAGTATAAAGCACCACCAGAAACTCTAGAAAATGTAGGCATCAAAAATTACCTATAGGTCTCCACGAACAGCTCAGTGTTAAGGAACGACGATGAACGTCACTATCCGGTTCACAGGAGTTCGATTGATGTCGGTGAACGATTGAAGTGAATCGACGAACTACGTGGACTAACAGAATTTCGGAATAACGAAGGTACGGGCTAATCGGGAGCCCCACGATGTTTATAAAAAGAACAATACCCTTCGTGTCTCATTCATTCCACAGATGATCCAACCATTAGAACTGATAGAACTCCTTGTCGGCTTTCCAACGCACTTCGAACCACTCAAATCCGAGTTCGGACGAAGAAGTTACGACGGAAACGAACAAACATACGAAAAAAACGGCGTCTCAACACTTCGAGGTGTCTCGGCCAAGCGAGACACCCCAAGGTGTCTCGACCAAGGCCGAGACACCCTTGGGTGTCTCGGCCCAAACCGAGACACCCTAGGGTGTCTCGGATCAAGGGGAGACACCCTAGGGTGTCTCGGATCAAGTGGAGACACCCCGAGGTGTCTCCAACGCAGATTTGGGCCTTTAGGTGGTTTTAACCGCTCCAAACTCCCTCGAGCCTATAAATACAAGCCTCAGACCCTCATTTTTTCAGGGCTGGAATTTTGAAGATTAGGCGAAGCCCTGTCGGATTGAAGACTAAAGGTGCACGGATTTCAGAGAGGAGGAGAAGAGATCGGATCGAGTTCTTCAATGTAAGAGAGAGAGATTCGTCAGATCTACAGTTTCCCGGATCCGTTCCTTAGGATTATCCCGTTGCTGTAATCTTAAGAAGAGTGATTATCTCGCTTCGCCGAGATAAGAGCTACAGTTTTCTCGATCCCTTCGCGGATAGACGAAGCTCTGCCCAATTTTTCAGCAATCAGATCTGATCGACGGTGGTCCACGGATAAACCCCAGCACAGGCAAAGATCCCACGTAAGCAGAAGGCCGATAAACGATCTCAGCTGTCGTGCCGCAGCCGATGATCAAGATCCCGGTGCTCGAAGAGGTCGAATACGAGTTCGACCAGCAGAAGTTCGAGGAGTATGTCTCCTCCTCCTCCTCCTCCAGATCTGCCTCTCCTTGCAGGTGCAGGAAGGCCTCCTCCTCCAGGAAGATCCGCTGGTCTTCAGATCTGAAGACCCAAGAAGATGATCTCTCCGCCGTCGCTGCTGTAGTTACGCCTCGCGACGATCCGCCGGCTTCCAAAGAAACCAGATCCAACGTTCGTGACAACTCCTCGAAAGTCAAAGAGTTGCCCGTTGAATGTGCACCAGTGTTGACGAAGAGGGCTTGTCAAAGGCGCCGTCAACGTCTCGCGCGTCAATTTGCCGAGGCTTTGAAGTCTCTTGACGGGATCTGCTATGATGCAGATCTAAAGCTCAGAAGGCGCAAAGTGTCCCAGCAACAAGCTTTGGGAACCTCCTCCCAACCACCTACTAATGAATGGGTTTGTGTCGAACGAAACCGTTCAACTCTTGAGGAGCGCATTCATAAGCGCCGCGCACTGTTAGCGCAGACGAGGATTCTTGTACGGAAGGCACAGGAATTGCAGAAGGAAAAGGCGGCCAAAAAAAAACACCAAGATCTAAGCAAGTCTGGATGCCAAAGGCCAAGTCAATGTTTAAGGAAAAAGCATCCGAGGCTGCTCTCCGGCCTTTGTCAACTCCAGATCCCATTCCTATTGCTCCCACACCTCCTGTGAAGCTCTATGATAGCGTGGATCTCCCCAAATCTAGAGTCCCATTGAAGGATCGTGTCGGTGCCCTACCCGAGAATCGAGGAAAAGCGCTTGTTAAGGAAAGCTTAAGACCGTTAAAGGAGCTTCGAGCAAACATCCGGACTGGGGGTCGTACGCGACCTCCTAACAAATTAATTTCTACAACAGCCCGCTTGGAGGTACGTGCAGAAAACCAGGAGCCCGTTAAGGTTTCACCCTCACCAGGGTGTGATTCCAAACGTGTGACTCCTGTAGATGCCAGCAAGGCAATGTTTACTCAGAGGAAAACACGTCAGATAGACGAACACGTTATACCTGAGAATCCATGTAAGCAGCCGATAGGTTACTCCGACCGCAACGTCGATGATATACCTGAGAATCCATGTAAGCAGCCGATAGGTTACTCCGACCGCAACGTCGATGAGTTGTACTATCGAGCTGGGGGTACGAATAATTCTCGAAAGAGAAGTACCCGGGAAGCGGACTCTCACTGTCCGTGTATCAAAATTATTAGGGCAGTATTATCAGCGTGTAGCTGCCCCAAGACCGCTCCACAGAGGGTCTCGGTATTCGAGAGGATCTCCGATGGAACGACGAAGCCCAAATCAAGGCGTTTCCACCAAAGAGGATCGGTTGCTCGAGATGATGAATTCCTAGAAGTTACCATCAACATGGTCAATAAGGGAAAATCTCCGATTGTTTCAAGTGGTTCCAACCCTAATTTCTCTCCAGGAAGAAGAGTCGGTTCGGGAATAACCCAACGAATATCTCAGCTTCAACTAGAAGCCGTCGGATATAACGATTACCCGGGGATCTACGAAGGAATCCATTCCGATGACGAACTCTCGGATTCTTATTCCGCACTCGCCTCCCACGATACAACGTCTAGCATAGGACAAGCTCAGGAAGTGTTCATGATCAACACCGAGCAAATAACCAAAATCATTGAGGATGCTCTAGCCAAGCAGAAAGAAACATTCAAAATCGAAATGGAAATGGCTATGCAGGAGATTAGACAAATGCACGACCAACAAATTCGAGCTTTGTCGAATCAGCTAGTTGAATCCAGCCGTCGCACCCAGAACGCCGCAGTTGACAGCGATCCAGAAGTGGATGAAATCATCATGGCCGACGCACCTCCAAAAAATACTGGGTGTGGTTCAAATGCACACCCTACAGATAACAACACTGGGGGTGGTCCCACCAAAGATGACAATGCTGGGGGTGGCCCCGTTATTACTCTCAAGAATTGTCCAAAACAGGATATAGATGAGGACGAAAAGATAAAAGATCTCGAGAGCAAAATCGACGCTCTGATGTCTGCTCGAGAGGTGAAGAAGACCGGGATTTCGTATCCTTACCCGAAAGAGTGGGATTCGATCCCGTATCCGGCGAAGTTCAACCTGATCAACTTCACACCGTTCGACGGGAAGGGCTCGCCCACTCAGCATCTGATCTACTTCAAGTCCCACTTGGGCACGATCTCCGGCAATGAAGCCTTGATGGTTCGGTCATTCGTCGGAACCCTTCGCGGGCCTGCTTTCGATTGGTACCGTCGTCTCAAGCCCGGAAGCATCAACACCTGGGAGGACCTGGAGAGCATGTTCCTCGCTCATTTCTTCGATGATGACGCCGAAGTGTCGATCAGAACACTCTTCGATGAGAAACAAAAAGACGGAGAGTCGGTGGATACCTTCATCAAACGCTTCTGCAATCAGGCAATGAACTGCAAGGATCCCGTCACGGAGGAGTTCGTCTTGCAGACCTGTCATAATAATTTGTCCATTAACATCTTGGACGTTATGGGAGTAGAGCCGCTCAATACCTGGAGAGAGTTGAAGGTGCGCGGAGAACAGGCCGAACGCTTCCTCAGAAGGAGGAAGGTCGAAAGAAACCAATCGATGGTTAACCCTCTGAATTCGAGTCTCGTGTCCCATGATGAAGGGAAGGCACCTACAACTAGGACTGGGCATATTCGGTTCGGATCGGTTTTAAGCTCAATCCGCATCCTATCCGAATTTTTCGAATTCTCAAAACTCTCATCCAGATCCAGATTTTTTTCCCCTTCATCCGAATATTCGGCCCAACCGAAATTCGGATCGGTTCGGATCGGTTTCGGTTTTGGACCGTATTAATACTATTTCACAAAAATCTGCCCACACCTGAGATCATTGCCTATTAATTTCTGATGAAGTATCATTATTTGTCTATTTTGTCTACTTTACTTTTTCCCCCAAACAATGAAATGTGGAGCTTGTTTGAAGTAACACCATTGCCACAACTAACAAAAATCCAAAATCAGTGAAATGAGCGCAAACCATATCAACAAGTACATATGGTTATGTAACATTCAAATATTAATTAACTATAATCAAAAGGTTATCTTTCATTTCTTGGAAAACAACTTAACATGCCTCTAGTAGAATTTGAAAGCTTATATGAGGTTTCACCGATTTTAATGCGGGCATATATGCTAGCAGGCCTAATGAAAAAGGAACTATACAATATAAACATATATGTAAACATAACAATCAAATTACCAAGCAATTATATAGCTTAATGTTCAAGTGATGACTCACTAATAAGAAAGCTATTCCATCCGACTTTGTCCAAACCAAAAGTCCTTTCCATTTTGACCGAATTCCGAACGACGAAGTCCTTCCCATTTTGAGCAATATGAATATCCGACAGAACGAATTAGAAAATTTGGTTCGGTTTTTTTCGGGCGGTTCAGGGGTTCAAACCGGATCCAAACCGGTTTAATTCGGTTCGGGCGGTTTAGAGTCTTCTTCTCATCCATTTAATCCGGTTCGGTTAACCGGCCCGCTTTTTCGGGTGGTTTTTTCGGTTGAACCGATTTTTTATGGTTTTTGCCCACCCCTACCTACAATAGTTGTTGACGTTAATCAAACATCACAACAACAGCTCCGAAGACAACAGAAGAATTCGGATCCAATGCTCCAAAAAGAGTACTCATTCAAAGACGAAGACGTTCCAGCCATCTTCGAAACTTTTCTTGAAAACAATAAGATCAAGCTGCCACCCATCACGAATCAGGAGGAAGCTGACAATACTGCGGATCCGAAGTACTGCGCGTACCACAGGAGGATCCTTCATCCCACCAAGGCGTGCTTTACTTTAAAGAATAGCATCCAAACCTTGGTTGAAGCCGGCGTCATAACGCTAGGATAAGCCAAATAAGAACGGCAACACTCCGAAGAGTATACGAGTATAAACTGCTTCTCAGGACTCCGAAGAGTATACGAGTATAAACTGCTTCTCAATCCTCCAATCGGTATATGAGGTTAAACTGCTCCCTGATACTCCAATAGGTATATGAGTCTAAACTGTTTCCTACCGTTGATGGGAAGTTCCTGGAGAATGTTACGATAATATTCTTAAGGATAACCCGAACATGTAACAGAGTACAAAGTCAGACCCAGTTCCAAGGAAGAAGCTGGGGGTGGATGATTCATGTAATAGGAAGTTCCCGGAAGAACGCTATATGTAATTTTCTTAGGGATAACCCGATAATTACGAACAAAGTGATAAACACTAAACCCCCACTATGATTTATACTCCCACGATTCTCCTCTCGATTCCTTTCATGAACGAGAGGTCCACTTTCAATTGAGCAATCGAACCTATAAAAGTTAGGATTGTCTCCAACTTTACTTAGTCAAACCTGCAGATAGTTAGGACTAAGATTGAGTTATCCCTTTCGATAAACGAAAGACTTCCATCTTTTCCTTTTTCAGCCAAACCTATAAAAGTTAGGGTCGAAATCGGAATTTCCCCTCAATAAATGAAGAACTCTTTTCTTGGATCAAGCAACCAATCCTATAGAAGTTAGGGTTACTTAAATCTTTCCGATTCTCGGAGTGGAGATCCCACTCCTAGTTTCATCTTTCCGGATTCTGGGGGTGGAGATCTCACTTTGAGTTTCCTTTCCAACTGAAGATAAAATATAAAATTCTTCCTCTTCGGTGCCGGAAGATAGAATATAAAATTCTTCCTCTTCCATTTTGGGTTCGTCTTTACCCTGAGAAAAGACACAATTCTTAACTTAAAATCCGTACATCCTATGCACCGGGAACTTTATCTCGACTCCTAAATAGAGATAAGCCTACGTCTAATACACGTTGCCGGTTTAGTCTTTCACCGATTGAAAAAGACACCAGAATCCAGTCTGAGGTATTTTATCCCGAAGCCTAAGTAGGGATAGGTCAACGCCTAACACGCGTTCCTCACACGCACGGGGAATTTTATCCCGAAGCCTAAGCAGGGATAAGTCAACGCCTAACACGCGTTGTCGGTTTAGTCTTTTACCGATTGAAGAAGACACCAGAATCCGAGTCTGGGGATTTTTATCCTGAATCCTAAGTAAGGATAAGTCAGCGTCTAACACACGTTGCCGGGTAGTCTATTCCCGTGAGAAAGACGAAGTCTACGTATTCAATGCCGTAGCACTAAAAGAGTTAACTCTTTTAGCACAACGTTATGTGCAGAACGGATCTAAACAATCTGCATGCTAGCCCGACTCAAACGGTAGTCGGTAAAGGCTCGTCAAACCCGTTGATGACTGAGAATTTGCCAAAAATTCTATAAGTGCGAGTCATTGATGCACCAGCTCCGTTAGTTGGTCTCGTGACTCGATTATCCAACAACATTAAGATAAGATCCACAAATGCAGATGAATCAGCTTTAACAGTTGGTCCTGCAGCCCCGACACTTGGGACCACCATGCTCCAATACCTTAAGAGCTTAAACTGTGTATACTCCAGTAAATGTACGAGTATAAACTGTGTCAACGTATGACAATTTAAACCCTAAGGTTAACGTCGGTCAACGCGTAACCCTAGATCAACGCCAGTCAACGTGTTGCGACCAAAAAGTCAACATTCGACGTTCGAAACCCTAGGGTCAACGCCAGTCAACGCGTAACCCTAGGTTAACGCCAGTCAACGCGTAACCCTAGGTCAACGCCACTCAACGCGTTGCGACAAAAAGTTAACATACGGTAATCTGAACCCCTAAGTCAGCACAATGTGACAGAGGTAGTCAGTTCAAAGTCAACTCAATGACACGAGCCAAACTCAACTCACTAGTGGTAGACTCGAGCTATTCGTCAAAGTATTGAATAGACCAAAAATCGAAGGAGCCAAGAGTTGAAGCTAACTACAGGTCCTTTACGCCGACTGAAGGCTGGACCAATCACATCCAAAGTATTCCAACCTCTTCTATAGAAGAAACGAGTCTGGAACGCTTTGGAGGGGGTATCTGTAGGCATCGAAAATTACCTATAGGTCTCCACGAACAGCTCAGTGTTAAGAAACGACGATGAACGTCATTATCCGGTTCACAGGAGTTCGATTGATGTTGGTGAACGATTGAAGTGAATCGACGAACTACGTGAACTAACAGAATTTCGGAATAACGAAGGTACGGGCTAATCGGGAGCCCCACGATGTTTATAAAAAGAACAATACCCTTCGTGTCTCATTCATTCCACAGATGATCCAACCATTGGAGCTGATAGAACTCCTTGTCGGCTTTCCAACGCACTTCGAACCAGTCAAATCCGAGTTCGAACGAAGAAGTTACGGCGGAAACGAACAAACATACGAAAAAAGCGGCGTCTTAACACTTCGAGGTGTCTCGGCCCAAACCGAGACACCCTAGGGTGTCTCGGATCAAGAGGAGACACCCTAGGGTGTCTCGGATCAAGTGGAGACACCCCGAGGTGTCTCCAACGCAAATTTGGGCCTTTAGGTGGTTTTAACCGCTCCAAACTCCCTCGAGCCTATAAATACAAGCATCAGACCCTCATTTTTTCAGGGCTGGAATTTTGAAGATTAGGTGAAGCCCTGCCGGATTGAAGACTAAAGGTGCACGGATTTCAGAGAGGAGGAGAGATCGGATCAAGTTCTTCAACGTAAGAGAGAGAGATTCGTCAGATCTACAGTTTTCCGGATCCGTTCCTTAGAATTATCTAGATTTGATAACAATGGAAACATCAACTTTCACCGCAAACAGAAAACTCAACACCAAAATACATTGATTTAATGCTGAAATCAAGATTATGTATAGGCGTTAGAGGAATTAGCTCTGTAGTTGTCAAAATGGCCAAATGCACAACCTAGATGATTCCGATGGATACAAAAGGTTGCTGCAAACAAAAACAACTATAGCAAAAATATTATGAAGCGTAGAGCAAAAAATTCATTTGACCTATATACATTCTCCTATGGTGAAGCATGACCAAAGCTCTATGGAGTAGAATCAATTACATGTTGGATAAAAGAGCATGCATGCAGTAGGTTGATATATATCTTAGCCGTTTCCCTCTGGAAGTTGTATGCAGCTAGCCTAGAAGGTTTAGAGCCTTCTATAGTTCTAAGAAAAGCTTGTAGAAAAGGAGATCCAGATGGAAGATGTGGTTAATTTGAATCAAAAGAAGTAAAGCAATAGATAAGAGATGTCAGGAAATTGCAAATGCATGATGTACTTTGATAACAAGGGGGGAAAGGCAGAACAAGGTGTAATTGCTCATGGATGAACTATTGAAATAAAATAACTTAGATTAAAAAAAAGAATTTAAAGATAGAAAACAACCAGTATACCTTTTGTTAGACAATAGTAAATTATTAACCCTTTCATTATAACCAACCTAGCCCCACCTGCCTTCTCAATACCAACCATTAGGAGGTGAAAGTAAAAAAAATTCCCAAGCTTCCTAAAGGAATAGGAACGTACCAAATAGTCCTTTTCTGAATACATGCCATAGCCTAGACCTGAATCTCAGATTCTCACAATCCACCCCAAACAATTTGCCAATTGAGCTAGTCCTCAATAGGCGAGACAACGACCATGTTAAATCATTTGAGAAAAGATATATTTATAGGCAGCCCTCAAAAGGCTTGACAAAGGTCAAGTCCTCAAGCTTTTGAGAAAAGATGCTGAAGTGTTTACTTAAGTAAATCATTTGATTGAGGGAATATTTAAGGAGAATATTTATTTATAGGTTATTTGTAATCATTTTGATCATTTGATTGAGAGAATGTTTAAGGAGAACATTTATTTATAGGTTATTTGCAATCATTTTGGTACATTAGTGGAAATGAGGGGAGTATGAAGATCATGGATATGAAGTAAAGAATGAGCAGACAACGTGATTTGGAATTTGGAAAACTAAATGACCTTATAATACTACATTTACGTCCTATAAAGGAGATGATATAATATCTTCAAAATGGATAAGCTAAACAGCTGAGAGGAGCTTGATGCTTTGAAGGGAGACTAGTAAAAGGCAAGAGGAGATTCAGGGTTGAACTCAGGAAAGGTACTAAACAATCTTCACTGAATAATGATTTGACCATTAAGTTGTGCCCTCAAAAACAAGTTCCTTTGATATTTAAAGACACCATTTTAAAGTTTCACACTTCCCTATGCCAAGTCACCAATTAAAGAACCACTCCTAACCAGACAGGCCACACAATCCATTTAGAAGGTAAATTTAGACGTTATTTAAAAAATGCATTAAATAATTTTACTAGTTCAGGACTGCAATAAGATAGTACAGTGAGAATGATGAAGCTCTTTCCGAAAGATATCTTATTTTGGATATACATCAACAGTGTCAACTAAAAAAAGAGGGGAAAATAAAGAAAAGGGAGTACCTTATACTTAATTTGAATCTGTTGAAGGTTGACCTCGTTATGTATGACCTCCAGCTTTTTTTCTTCCCTCTGAAATTAAAATTTTCATTATATATATACTGAGATTATTGAATATTTAATTGTGTTTGCAATAAATAAATCTCAAGGTTAAGTAAATGTAATCACAAGAACCTTAATCAAAGCATCCAACATTACTTTTGCCTGGCCTAAGTTGCGCCTGACCTGAAAATACCATTCAATTTGATGAAGATAAGCATAACCACAAAGTATGTTTTTAAAAAAGGAAGGATAATTTCATCCAATTTCCAATTAACTATGAGGAAACGAAATACAAATCAATTCAGAAAGGTATCGATGGTAGTGTTGTCTTCTTATCATAGCTAATATAAAAGAACATGAGAACAACAACATCAAGGAGTATAAATAAAAAAGACAAGATGACTGGCTTAATTAATTATTAGGCAATAATCAACGAACCCACTATGCAAGACAGACTTCACAATTCAAGAACTACATTATGAGGAGTAAAATGAATCCAGACAAGCAACATAGTTATAACAATGATGATAAGAGAAAGTAGCGAGCAATAATCCACAAGTTTGTATAGATTTCATGAAAGCATGTTTATGTTTGTTCACGTTGTACTAATTATTTCAATCAATAGTCGGAATTCGAAACCCTAGAACTCAAAATCGAACTCACCCGCTGACCGATTTTTGCATCGCAAAGCCCCAGCTCTTGATCGCGGAGAAGAATCCTCCGCTGCTCTCCGCCTGCTGATCCTTTGATCCCATCTTCGAAACCCTAACTCGATTGGATCGTTTCGGTGATTGGGTTTCTCGGAAACCCTAAGAGCTAGGGTTTCACCACTCGTGAAAATTTTGGGAAGACAAACGCCGTGGAATAGATGGAGGCGGCGGAGGATCGAGATCTAGCGGTAGATGAGGGAGGTAGAGGCGGATTTGAGAGGGTGTGGTGAGATATTAATTTGGGGATGAAAATTTGGTGCCGCTGGCCGCTGGGTGAAAATTTTTGGCGCCACTCGTGAAAATTTTGGGGAGAATAAGCGGGTCAGTTACAAAATTATTTTTTAAAAATCTTAACATAGCTCCCAAACGGTTGAACCCGTTTGGACTAAAATATCTCAAACTGTTTAACCTGTTTGGGAGCTCTGTTTGGGACTTTTCAATCGTCCAAACGGTTTTAACCGTTTGGGATATATTAGCCCAAACAGTGTTAACCGTTTGGGCTATTTTGACTTATCTAAACGGTTCCAATAACCGTTTGGACAGACCCGTTTTGTACTAGTGCAAGGCACTGGATTAGACAAACACAGAGCGTACTACTTTGCTGCTGCTGTTCATAGCTGCAAGCCTCCCGAGGTCTACAAGGGCAAGGGTATAATGTACATTGATGAAGTTGTTAAAAAGAAGCCATGGAAGAAATCAAAATGATGTTTATTGTTTATTGTTGATTTGTGCGAATTTGTTTGTAAGAAGCTCAGTCTTCTGATGTCAAGTTGTTTGTTTTAGGAAATGTTGATAAGTTGTTACTTTCTCTGATTTAATGGTTTTAAGTGGGTTTGAGTCCCCTATATTATCATAGTTGCTCATTTTCTTATTATGGAAATCTATGCAAGCTGTTGGGTTTGAGTCCCCTATATCATCTTAGTTGCTCATTTTCTTATTATGGATATCTCTGCTTTAGCATTTTCTGGGATATGCATTTCATTGATGAAGTCCTCCTACATTAGTATATGTCCGTCAGCATTGTGCTTTACTGTTTATTTGTATGTTGCCTGTGTAAATCTAATCGGATCTTCATGATACTGAACATACCATGTCTGCCTCCTATTAGAAGCACCTTAAGAACAACCCTGAGGTTTTGTTCCGTGTAGAGATAGATATTGGACTCGTGAAAAATTGTTTGCTCACTCATTTTAAGCAAGTTCTTCGTACTAGAAAAATGTTAACAATATTTAGATTAGAGTAATGTTTATCATATTACTAGCTTTTATACGCGTGCAATGCACGTGGTTAAATATCATGATTAAGTATTTTTAGCTTATTTTATAACTAAAATTTGTTCCTCAGTTTCACTTTAATAGTTTATGCTCACTTTTATCTCTAAACTTTAATATTACGATTAGTTATTTTCTTTAATGTTTGTTTAAATGGGCTACACCCAATTTAAATTTTCATGTTAATATTAAGGGGAAAATGTGTTTGGGCCCCAAAAGCGGAAACTTCATGTGCTGCAGCCCCTCCTAGTTTCCCTCATGTGGTTTAGCCCCTTGAAGTGTGACATTTTGTGTTGCAGCCCATTTTTAGTAATTATTACATGCCAGCTAAGCTTAAATCCCCAAAATATCCTTATCCCCTCCCATCAATCCCTCAAACCCAGCACTCATATCCTCTCTCTCGTCTCCTCTCTTTATCTCCCCCCTCTCTCTCTAAAACCAAGGGCTTTCTCAAGCTCGTCGCCCTGGCCCTCGCCCTCCTCGCCGTCGCCACCTCCGCCCAGGCCCCCAAGCCTCCCCTCGGGTTCGTAGCTCGTCGTCGCTCCCCGCCTCGCCCTCGACTACGTCGGAGTTCGCCGTTACCGCTCTCCGCCTCGCCCTCGAGTTCATCGCCGCCTCCTCCCCGCCCGACCTTCGAGTTCATTCTTCCCCCTCCCTTGAGTTCATCCTTCCCCCCTCCCTTGAGAATTTCTGGAGTGATCGAGGATGTGGAAGTGAGCGAGAAGGCGTTAAAACTAGAACTAACACGCGGTGTGTTAGAACTAACACGCCGCATGTTAGAACTAACACGCACGTGTTAGAACTAACACGCCATGTTGGATCTGATACAGTACTCTATGATCGAGGATGTTGTAGTTTTTGCTGAGTTGGGTCTGATACAGTACTCCATGAGTCCAAATTATGTCCTACAAATTTTTCTTAATACAATTTTGCTGCATTGTGCAGGGATTGCTCTCAAATTTTGCTTAAGTCTCACTCAGCTGCACCTGAGAGTAAATTGAAGCAGTGTACAAGAAATACTCGAGCATTGAATTTGGAAATGTGGCATTGAATCAACCAGCACTGAAGAAGATGTTAGAGGAGTTGAAGGCTTCTTCAGCTTCGTTTTGAATGGAAAGTCAACTATTGATGATAAGAGAGATTATTGCGTTTGTTTGTTTTTGTGCTCATACCCTTGTCTAAGGAGTAAAAGAACCTCTGTAATTGAATCAAACAGTTGTAGTTTTTGATACCTATTAGAACCTCTGTAATTATTTATATGATCTATATTTTGGTTATAACTTTCTCATCCGACCTCGGAATGAGGTGATTTGAGATGCGTTGGAAAGCTGTTGAAGAGACCTACAACTTTGGTCTTTGAGTTTTTTCAGATTCGATCTACATATGTGTGTAAAATAATTTTAGTTCTGTGAGCTTTGATGTTAGTTCTGATATTTTCCTATGTATGTTTACAATGTTGTTTTCGCTATAATTTCTCCGTCCAATCTCAGAATGAGGTGATTTAAGATGCGTTGGAAAGCTGTTGAAGAGACCTACAACTTTGGTCTTTTGAGTTTTTTCAGATTCGAAATACATCTGTGTGTAAAATAATTTTAGTTATGTGAGCTCTGATGTTAGTTCTGTGAGCTCCCATGTTAGTTCTGTGAGCTTTGATGTTAGTTCTGATATTTTCCTAGGTATGTTGTTATTTTTGCTGTAATTTCTCCGTCCGATCTCGGAATGAGGTGATTTGAGATGTGTTAGAAAGCTGTTGAAGAGACCTACAACTTTGGTCTTTTGAGTTTTTCCAGATTCAGGCACATATATATATTGAATTGATCCCAAATTAATTCTTAGCATACTCAAACATCGATAAATGTTATTTATAACCATGTCACATAGTTATTATCATTTATCATGACATATTCAAATTTACCTCACATATTTATTATCATTTATCATGATATATTCAAATTACGGATTCAAATTATTCATATGATCTGTATTTTGGTCATAACTTTCTCATCTAATCTCGGAATGAGGTGATTTGAGATGCGTTGGAAAGCTGTTGAAGAGACCTACAACTTTGATCTTTTGAGTTTTTTCAGATTCGAACTACATCGGTGTGTAAAATAATTTTAGTTCTGTAAGCTCTGATGTTAGTTTTGTGAGCTCCCATGTTAGTTCTGATATTTTCCTAGGTATGTTTACAATATTGTTTTCGCTGTAATTTCTCCGTCCGATCTCGAAATAAGGTGATTTGAGATGCGTTGGAAAGCTGTTGAAGAGACCTACAACTTTGATTTTTTAAGTTTTTCCAGATTCGAACTACATCTGTGTGTAAAATAATTTTAGTTCTGTAAGCTATGATGTTAGTTCTGTGAGCTCTGATGTTAGTTCTGATGTTTTCCTAGGTATATTTACAATATTGTTTTCACTGTAATTTCTCCGTCCGATCTCGGAATGAGTTGATTTGAGATGCATTGGAAAGCTGTTAAAGAGACCTACAACTTTGGTTTTTTGATTTTTTCCAGATTCAGTCACATATATATATTAAATTGTTCCCAAATTAATTTTTAGTATACTCAAACATTGATAAATGTTATTTATAACTATATCACATAGTTATTATCATTTATCATGATATATTCAAATTTACCTCACATATTTATTATCATTTATCATGATATATTCAAATTATGGATTCAAAATTTTCATATGATCTGTATTTTGGTTATAATTTTCTCATCTGATCTCGGAATGAGGTGATTTTAGATGCGTTTGAAATCTGTTGAAGAGACCTACAACTTTGATTTTTTGAGTTTTTCCAGATTCGAACTACATCTATGTGTAAAATGATTTTAGTTCTGTAAGCTATGATGTTAGTTCTGTGAGCTCCCATGTTAGTTCTGATATTTTCCTAGGTATGTTTACAATGTTGTTTTCGCTATAGTTCTAACACGCGGCGTGTTAGTTCTAACACACTGCGTGCTAGTTCTAGATTTAACGCCTTCTCGTTCACTTCCACATCCTTGATCGCTTCAGAAATTCTCATATTTTTTTATACATTAATAGCCAATGCGTACAAGAACCAAAATTTAACGAAAATGAGCGCATATTCAATTAAAAGATGAAGATTTAGATCCACCTTTGGCGTGTTAGTTCTAACTGTATTATAGTCCACAGACTGGGGAACTTGTAGAACTACATATTTTGTTTGATAAAAATCTTAACATATTTGTTCTCTCTAGAGATGATGAAGATCATATTTCTTGGCTTCTTCAACATGATTAGTGTAGGCATCGAAAATTGCCTATAGTTCTCCACAACCGGTTCAGTGTTAACGAACGACGATGAACGTC
>NC_033796.1:71893269-71939358 GCF_001876935.1 Asparagus officinalis
GTGGTCCGTTTGTTAAATCAGCGTCGAGCTGTGCTAAGGGACCTATAGGCAATTTTATACGCCTACAACGACGACATTACACCAGGGAAATTATGCCAGCACATGATAGGTTGCTCCGGCAATCATGCCGATGAGTTGTATTATTGGGCTGGGGGTACGAACAAATCTCGAAAGAGAAGTACCCGAGAAATAGACTCTCATTGTCCGTGTACTAAAATTATCAGGGTAGTATTATTAGCGTGTAGCTACCCCAAGACCGCTTCGCAGAGGGTCTTGGTATTCGAGAGGATCTCAAACGGAATGATGAAGCCTAAATCAAGGCATCTCCTAAAAGAAGATCGACCGTTCAAGAGGACGAACTTCCAGAGGTAACCATCAACATGGTCGACAAGGAAAACTCTGTGATTGTTGCAGATGGCTCGAATCCTGATTTTTCTCCAGGAAGAGAAGTCAATTCAGGAATAGCCCAACGAATATATCGGCTCCAGCTAGATGTCGTCGGACATAACGATTACCTGGGAATCCATGAATGAATCCATTCCGATGGCGAACTCTCGGATTCTTATTCCGCACTCGCCTCCGACGATACAACGTCTAGCATAGGACAAGCTCGGGAAGTGTTCATGATCAACACCGAGCAAATAGCCAAAATCAATGAGGATGCTCTAGCCAAGCAGAAAGAAGCATTCAAAATCGAAATGGAAATGGCTATGCAGGAGATGAGACAAATGCATGACCAACAAATCCGAGCTTTGTCGAACCAGCTAGGTGAATCCAGCCATCGCAGCACTGCTAACCAAGCAGGTAGTGATTCAAATGTGGATGAACACATTAATGTTGATAACCCTCCCGTTGACCAAAACGCTGGGGGTGACCCCACTAAGAATAACAACGCCGGGGGTGGTCCCACCAATGATGACAACACTGGGGGTGGCCCCATTATTCCTCCTCAGAATCGACCAAGGAAGGATACGAGCGAGGATGAAAAGATGAAAGATCTCGAGAGAAAAATTAATGCTCTAATGTCTGCTCGAGAGGAGAAGAAGACCGGCATTCCGTGTCCCTACCCGAGAGAGTGGGAGTCGATCCCGTACCCGGCGAAATTCAACCTGATCAACTTCATGCCGTTCGATGGGAAGGGATCGCCCACTCAACATCTGATCTACTTCAAGTCCCACTTGGGCATGATCTCCGGCAATGAAGCCTTGATAGTTCGGTTATTCGTTGGCACCCTTCACGGGCTCGCCTTCGATTGGTACCGCCGTCTCAAGCCTGCAAGCATCAACAGCTGGGACGACCTGGAGAACCTGTTCCTCGCTCACTTCTTTGATGATGACACCGAGGTTTCAATCAGGACACTCTTCGAAGATAAACAGCAAGACAACGAGACGGTCGACGAATTCGTCAAGCGCTTTCGGAATAAGGCGATGAATTGCCGAGATCCGATTACAGAGGACTTCATCCTTCAAACCTATCACAACAACCTCTCTTTGGACGTGTTGGAAGTTATGGGAGTCGTACCGTCCAGCACTTGGAAAGAGTTAAAGAAGCACGGAGATCAAGCCAAACACTTCCTCAGAAGGAAGAAGGCCGAGAGAAGCCAACTGACGGTTAACCCTCCGAACTCAAGCTTCGTCTCTCGTGGCAAGGGGAAGGCCCCTGCAGCTGCTGTTGATGCTAACCAGACGTCACAACAGCAATCCCAGAAACAGCAGAGGACTTCGGATCCGAGACACCAGAAAGATTACTCCTTCAAGGACGAAGATGTTCAAGCCATTTTCGAGTCCCTCCTTGAAAATAACAAGATCAAGCTACCACCTATTACGAATCAGGAGGAAGCTGACAACACTTCGGATCCAAAATATTATACATACCACAGGAGGATCCTTCACCCCACCAAGGATTGCTTCGCTCTCAAGAATAGCATCTAAACCTTGGTTGAAGCCGGCGTCATAACGCTAGGATAAGCCAAATGAGAATGGCGCCACACTCCGAAGAGTATACGAGTATAAACTGCTTCTCAATACTCCAATAGGTATATGAGTCTAAACTGTTTCCTCTCTTTCACGGGAAGTTCCTGGAGAGTGCAATGCCTGGTATTCTTAAGGACAATCCGGACATCTAACTAAATACAATGTTAAACCCTATTTCGCAAAGGAAGCTGGGGGTGGATGATTCATATAACGGGAAGTTCCCGGAAGAACTCTATATAGTGTATTCTTAGGGATAACCCGGTCACTATAAGAAGGTGATGAATAAGAAACTCCCACTCCAACTTCCACTACGTCTGTGCACTCAACACTCCCATTGTTAGAGTCTGGACATAGTATTCAGAATTTTAATCTCCTGATTATTGACAATTGTCAAACCCCTTCGTGTTAAGTTCTTATCACTTGACACCAAGAACCCCCACTAAGTGATTGGTACAAGTCAACACTCCCACTGTGATTTGTACTTCCACTCCCATTATTCACTTGGTCAAACCTTCCCACAGTTAGGACCACAAACAAAATCTCCTCTCGATTCTTTCCATGAACGAGAGGTCCACAAATCGAGCGATCAAACCTTCCTACAGTTAGGGTCGTCTTGAACTTCCACTTGGTCAAACCTTCCTATAGTTAGGACGAAAACCAAAATACCCTCTCGATTCCATCCATGAATGAGAGGTCCACTTTCAAATCGAATGATCAAACATTCCTACAGTTAGGGTCGTCTCAAACCTCCCACTTGGTCAAACCTTCCTACAGTTAGGACCAAAACCAAAATCCCCTCTCGATTCCATCCATGAACGAGAGGTCCACTTTCAAATCGAGCGATCAAACCTTCCTACAGTTAGGGTCGTCTCAAACCTCCCACTTGGTCAAACCTTCCTACAGTTTAGGACTAAAACCAAAATCCCCCCTCGATTCCATCCATGAACGAAAGGTCCACTTTCTAATCGAACGATCAAACCTTCCTACAGTTAGGGTCGTCTTGGACTTCCACTTGGTCAAACATTCCTACAGTTAGGACCAAAACCAAAATCCCTTCTTGATTCCATCCATGAACGAGAGGTCCACTTTTAAATTGAGTGATCAAACCTTCCTACAGTTAGGGTCGTTTCAAACCTCCCACTAGGTCAAACCTTCCTACAGTTAGGACCAAAAGCAAAATCCCCTCTCGATTCCATCCATGAACGAGAGTTCCACTTTCAAATCGAGCGATCAAACCTTCCTACAGTTAGGGTCATCTTGAACTTCCACTTGGTCAAACCTTCCTACAGTTAGGACCAAAACCAAACTCCCCTCTCGATTCCATCTATGAACGAGAGGTCCATTTTCAAATCGAGTGATCAAACCTTCCTACAGTTAGGGTTGTCTCAAACCTCCCACTTGGTCAAATCTTCCTACAGTTAGGACCAAAACCAAAATCCCCTCTCGATTCCATCTATGAACGAGAGGTCCACTTTCAAATCAAGCGATCAAACCTTCCTACAGTTAGGGTCATCTTGAACTTCCACTTGGTCAAACCTTCCTACAGTTAGGACCAAAACAACAATTCACTCTCGATAAACGAGAAACACACCTTTAGTTCGATAATCAAACCTTCCGATAGTTAGGATTATCCGAATCTTTTCGATTCTCGGAGTGGAGATCTCACTCCTAGTTTCACCTTTTCGGATTCTGGGGGTGGAGATCCCACTTTGAGTTTCCTTGGCAACTGGAGATAGAATATAAAATTCTTCCTCTTCGATTTTAGGAGATAGAATATAAAATTCTTCCTCTCCCATTTCGGGTTCGTCTTTGCCCCAAGAGAAGACACCGCTTTTTTCATAACTCCCAAAATCCGTGCTTCACACGCGCGGGGAATTTTATCCCGAATCCTAAGTAGGGATAAGTCAGCGTCTAACACGCATTGCCGGTTAGTTCTTGACCATAAAAAGGACAAAAGCCCACATATTCGACATTGTAGTAGACCGCTATTAATAATGCCAAAATCCATGCTTCACACGCATGGGGAATTTTATCCCGAATCCTAAGTAGGGATAAGCCAACACCTAACACACGTTGCCGGTTTAGTCTTTCACCGATTGAAGAAGACACCAGAATTCGAGTCTGGGGACTTTTATCCTGAAGTCTAAGTAGGGATAAGTCAGCGCCTAACACGCGTTGTTGGGTAGTCTATTCTAGTGAAAAAGACGAAGTCTACGTATTCAATATCGTAGCACTAAAAGAGTTAACTCTTTTAGCACAACGTTACATGTGGAACGGACTTAAACAATCCGCATGCTAGCTCGACTCAAACGGTAGTCGGTAAAGGCTTATCAAACCCTTTGATGGTTAAGGGTTTGCCAAAAATCCTATAAATGTGAGAGTCATTGACACATCAGCTTTATTAGTTGGTCTCGTGACTTGAGCATCCAATAACTTCGGGATAAGATCCATATCCGCAGATGAAACAACTTTAACAGTTGGTCTTGCAGCCCGACATTTGGGACCACCATGCTCTAATACCTTAAGAGTTTAAACTGTGTAGACTCCAGCAAACGTACGAGTATAAACTGTGTTAACGCCGGATGATCCGAAACCCTAAGGTCAACGCCGATCAACGCGTAACCCTAGGTCAATGTCGGTCAACGCGTTGCGATGAAAAGTCAATGCCGGATGATCCAAAACCCTAAGGTCAACGCCAGTCAACGTGTAACCCTAGGTCAACATTGGTCAACGTGTTACGATGAAAAGTCAACGCCGGGAGATCCGAAACAATGACCGTTCAATGCGTAACCCTAATTCGATATATTGCAAAGAAGATAGTCAGTTCAAAGTCAACTTGACAGCACGAGCCAAAATCAACTCGCCAGTTTTTGATTCAAAACATCGACGACGGCCAGACGATAAACGCAGCGCCAGAAGAACTTCAACTATTCATCAAAATAGACTAAAAATCGAAGGAGTCAAGAATCAAAGCTAACTACAGGTTCTTTTATACCGACTGAAGGTTGGACCGATCACATCCAAAGTATTCCAGCCTCCTCTGTAAAAGAATGAGGCTGAAACACTTTGGAGGGGGTATCTGTAAGCGTTTAAAATTACCTACGGGCCCTCACACGCAGCTCAAAGCACAAAGAAGACGATGAACGTCACTATCTAAGTCTCGATGTTGACAAATGCATGAAGTGAGTCGACGAACTATGTGAAGCAACAGAACTTCGGAATAACGAAAACACGAACTGATCGGGAACTCCGCGTCATTTATGAAAGACAAAACAACCATCATGTCCCTCCACTCCACAAATGATTCAATTATGGGATCTTTTAGATCTTCTCGATGTCTTTCCAACGCATCTTGAATCATATGACTCCGAGTTCGGACGACGAAGATACAACAAAAACGGACGAAATACGCAGAACAACGTCCCGGGCCTCGGCGAGACACCCAGAGGTTTCTTGGCCAGGCCGAGGCACCCAATGGTGTCTTGGCCAGGATAAGACACCCGGAGGTGTCTCAGCCATGGCTGAGACACCCATGAGTGCCTCATCTTGGCCGAGACACTCACAAGTGTCTCGGGCCCGCGGCCATGGCTGAGACACCCATGAGTGCCTCATCTTGGCCGAGACACTCACAAGTGTCTCGGGCCCGCGGGTGTCCTAGACCCGAAAAATGCAGATTTGGCTGTTTTGAGCCGTTTTTCGACGTTAACCACCTGGATTTGTTCCAACTGATCTAATATCATCTAAGAATGTGGTTGAGTAGTTATGATTGAGGATAAGATCGAATCGGTCATTCTTATCCGAAAACGGGGGCCCCAAAGCCTATAAATACAGCCCCAGGGCCTTCATTTTTCCAGATCTGGAATTCTCGAGCGTTGGCAAAGCCCTGCAGAATTGAAGACTGAAGGAGCATGAATTTTAGAGGAGAGGAGGAGATCGGATTGAGTTCGTCATCATAAAGAAGAGGAGTTCGTCAGATCTGCAGTTCTCGGTTCCTTCCCTTGAGATTACCACGTTGCGGTGATCTCGAGAAGAGTGATTATCTAGCTGTTGCCGAGATAAGAACTTCAGTTTCTTGATTTCTTCACGAATCAATGAAGCTCCGGATCTGATCTGATCGTTTGGTGGTCCACGGACATCAACGTCCCCGTCACAGGCCAAGATCTCACGCAATCAGCGGGCGATAAACACCCGTTGTGCTGTTTGACGAGAGTTGTACTTTTTTTTATTTTTATTGTGTAAGAGTCTTATAAAAAGACTAACTTTGTTTTCATTGTAACGTTTGAAGTTGTAATGAACATAGCAATGAATACATCAACTTTCTCCCCAAATAAACATCTGTGATGAGACGAGGGAAATCGTCTTTCGGGCAGGCGGCGTTAAGATCTCTAAAGTCGATGCAAATCCTGATTTTCCCATTCTTCTTAAGGACCGGGACAATATTGGCAAGCTATTCAGGGTGTTGCTCCTCCCTGATGAAACCCGAGTCAATAAGCTTTTTAACTTCGGATTCGATCATTTCCATAATTTGCGGATGAAACCGTCTTTACTGTTGTTTAACAGGTTTAACATCTGGCTTAATATTAAGACGGTGCACAACCACATTTGGGTCGAGCCCTAGCATATGTTCATAGTTCCAGGCAAAAACATCGATGTATTCCCTAATGAGAGCAACTAATTCTTCTTTCTCATTTGGCGGGAGAGTATTGTTAGACCCTAGAGAGGGGGGGGAGGGTGATTAGGGTCTTATGCTAATCTAATCTGATTTTATGTTAATTAAAATTAATTAATAAATTATTCTTGTAAGATAGATATACAATATGTTACAAATAAGAATAAGCAATATGAACAAAGAGCAATATCCTAGCAATGAGATATATGATGAAATATATGCAAGGATATATAAACAACACAAGAGTAAACAAACTAAACTAAAGATGATAGGGAAATATAAACAACGCAAACACACAAAATGATCACGGAGTTCGGACCTTCCATCCTACGTCTTCACTCCCCACTCCTGGGAAGAAATCCACTATCACAATCGGGTTTTCTACGCTTACCCGAACAACGTTTACACCTCACACTCGGTTTTCTAACTAACCGAAAACTTTACAATAACAAACTATGCAATCATACTTTACACACTAAGTGTTGGTCTCTAGCTTGTGTCCTCCTCCTCAAGTGCTCGGATACAACCTCTCCCTAGGTTCGTCAACCGATGCCACTCCTATTAGATTCGACTCCGTCTCTCACCACACACTTTTCTCGGTGTACAAGTGTATTACAAGTGATTCTCATAATATAAGTTCAAATACAAAGTTTTGTTCTCTATAATGAATGAGAACACAATGAAGCTCACTCTCACTAATTTACACACCAATACCCAATAATATATAGTATGAAATAATCTAAGCTCAATAAGGGTGTGTGTGAAAAATGAGAACAATAAAAATCTAAATCAATTTAATATAGCAAGATATGAATATGAAATTGATAATTGATAAGCTATATAAAAAGAGTTTAGATAAACTTCTCTGAGAACACAAAGAACATAACAGATGATGATGGGGATGAATTCCTCAATTGAAATTGATAGCTTCTTCTTTGTGAAAAACTTCTCTTTTGAAACAAGGTTTGAAACAAAGCTTTGAACACTTCTTAAACACTTATAAACTTTGTTAAACAAATCTCTTGGTTGGTCAGGATGTTAAATGCACTGGGGTATTTATAACAACCCAAACCATCAGTGAAAACCCAAGCAAAAAGACCAAAAAGCCATAAGATGACAAAAACAAAAAATAACCGTTACAATGTTATGAGTCGACTCGTACTTTTCATGAGTCGACTCATAAGTAGCCGTTTCAGACTAAAAAACAACTTATGGGTCGACTCATAAATTTAATGAGTCGACTCATCCTTCATGGGTCGACTCATGAGATCATGGGTCGACTCAGCAGAAACAAAACTCAATTTCCAGCACACTTCATGAGTCGACTCATGACAGGCATGAGTCGACTCAACCTGATGGGTCGACTCATGATATTTGTGAGTCGACTCATCAAAAGTAAATTTGAAGCAGCACAACAGTTTATGAGTCGACTCATTATTGTCCATGAGTCGACTCATAACCATGAATACAGGAAAAATTCACTAATGAGCACTTGTTAAAAAATATCAAATAAATTCTAAAAAATATAAAACTTTAGGAATAGATATGATATTAAACACATTTGTGAAGAAAGTTTGGAAATTGCATTTGCCATTTGTAAAATATTATCAATTTGGCAAATGTGCACATATATGTGTAAATATGAAAACGTGTATATATATATTTGATTTTGATAAAGAGATATATTCCAAAACTAATGTAAACTAGTATAATGAGTGTGTGTGTGTATTGAGCTTAGAGAATAACACACGATATATACCAGAATATCTAAACAAAGTTGATCTGGATCTTTAACTCTGATATAAACCTGTAATAAGTCATAATCGCTAGAAAACAAAGTTAGTTATAAATTGTTTGTAAAATCATCAAAACAACACAAGAGTGTAGGTTCAAAACTAGAACCCTAACAACTATCACTAATGAATATTGGTTTCGGGTTATCATCATCACCCATGTTTAACTAAACTACTTGGTCCTCGGTAGGGGGTTCCCTTTGTTCAAACCTATCACCGTACTGCATATTCAGGTGATGAACCCAAAGGTCTTCCCAAGTTGGTATTTGATCGTCTTCCTCCGTTGTGACGGGGTCGATCGTGGCCATGTTCGACATTAGTCTTTTGAACATTTCTCCAAGACTAGTATCGGAATCCCAGGCTGAAGAATCGGAAGAATATCCGTCTTTATCTTTATTAGCTATTTGATTGATGACTTGCCAACAGCATTCGTCGTCGGACGAGGAGACATAACCTAAACCTCTTTTATGGCTATAATAGTCATCGGGTTTTCCTCTTGGTACATAGGCCATACGAGGTGGAACTCGCGGACCTCGACCAAAACAAAGACCCTCTCCGAATGCGAAGTCATATCTGTATCTCTCCATGAGATTATGCGGTTTTGTGTCATATCTGAATAAATGAGGAGTAGGTTTATCGTCGCCATCCTCTTCTTTCGAGAAGTGGTCTGGTATCAAAAATTCCTTCCCTTTACCGTAGACAACTTCCTTTTCACCCCCTGCCTTTGCGGGAATGACAAGCGTCATTCCGAGTGAATCCTGAACATACTTCTTCATCATGCAAGACGATTGAAGTGGCATATACAAGTGAGGGTCGTTGTATAACCCCTTCATGATATTATCAAGACACAACGAATACTCTAAATCATCATTTATTGCTACTTCTTCGGCAAGTTGCCAATTACAACTATTATCCGTTGATTCTCCATCGTCAACATCGATTATAATGGGTACAATGTCATTAAGTACAAAACCACCGTCGTAATCAAACCCAGCTTCGGTATCAGCTTCTTCTCCGCTGTCCATACCTTGGGCCGATGGTTTAGTATCAGATTCAGCGTCGTAGAGAAGGAAATCGGTAAAATAATTTTTCAATCCCTTAAACAGTTGCTTATATGCGACCACCATCTTGACCTCGTTATTAGTGTCTAACTATTTAAGAAACTAATGGAGGGTAGAAGGAACTATAACATTACTGTGGATCCATGGTTGACCCAACAGTAAGTTATAAGAAGTCTCTTCTTCGATCACATAACATGTGACTTCTGACTTCAAATCTCCAATCTGGCACTTTATTCGGATTTTACCCAATGGTCTGGACCCACTGGTGTTGAATCCATAGATCATGGTGCCCGTGGAGGCCAGCTTACTGGTGGGTATTCTGAGACTGTACATCAATCGGAGTGACATGATGCTGATAGCGGAACCCGAATCGACTTGGATCGGATTGACAACGCTGGAGCCATTGTGCCCGGTGAAATACAAGGGTCGGTCATACTTTGAATTCTTCGTGTGCATGTCCTCCTTGGTGAAAGTAATGCATGGGAAGTGGTTTGCCGTGAGGTTGCAGTGTTGGACTAACGGCTCTGGCTCTTCAGGGGATGGCCTGATTTGAGTCAAAAAAACATCAGAATTGGCCAAGACTTCTTGCAAGGCTTCTCTTGTCTCTTTTGAAAGACGCAACAGCTCATATAAGGTTAATCTAGCCAGTATATTAGCTAACTGTGCCATAATATCGAAGCGATGCGGAGTGTTTGAGCTCCCCGATTTGTCTCTTCTAATCGGTTGATTGAATCGAGACTGCTTCGGGTTCTGCACCTTTTGGCGTAAAGGCTCCTTTTCCTTTAGCTTTTGCTGAGTCTTTTCAATAGGTGCTGGGGGAGTTGTGACCACTCCTATTTCCGCTAACATCTTAGAGGGAACGGTTTTGGTCACCCCCTGTTCAATCAACTGATCGGAGGCACTCAGATACTTGAAATGGTACTTGTTTCCACTCCTGGTAGCAAAGGCCGATTCTCCACTGGTTACAAAAGCTTCTTGCTCATCTTCGGAGAGTGGGAAAGCAGGAATTCCTTCGTCATCTTCTTCTAGAATGGCTATGGCTCCACAACAAGACTTTTCTTTCCCTTTTGACTTCTTCTTGGATGACGATCTAATCCACTGTTCATCTTCAATCAGATCAGGATGGATCCAGAGAATCTTGCCATTTGAGGATGTGTGTGGCACAAGTCCTTTCTGGCGTTGTTCATGAGGATCGTCATTGACAGTCTTCACTGCTACGTTCATTATGGTTTCGAGCTGAAACCAATTCAAAGGAACTGACCTGAAGCTGATCGACACTACATTCGCACCCACCTTCTTTTCCTTAGACTATTTCATAGGAATGACCCCAACGTCGATCAAAGCTTGGATCTTGTCTTTAAGGGCATAGCATGACTTGGTAGGGTGGTGAAACCGCTCTATGGAACGTGCATTACTTTGGGTCATTAACCCTTTTAGCGTCTTCCTGATCTTGGATTGGAGACAACTCAATATTGGTTTTCTCTATGAGGTATTTGAAAATACCAGGGACTTCATCTTCTTTAAATGAGTAAACCTTTGGGAACTTCGGTTCCGCGGTCTTTTGCTTTTAAGGCTGTTGTTGCCAACGTGACTGCTGAGGTGCCTTTTGCTGCTGTTGTTGCGGTTGTGGTTGCGCTTGCAGTTCGAACGTTTGGTTTGCGTCCACCGTGTTTGCTTGTGCCTTTCCTTTTCCCTAGGGAACAAAATTCTGTTGCGGGGTATTAGTTGCCATCTGACCCCTTTCAGCCTTCTTCCTTTTGAGGAAGTATTCGGTTCGTTCTCCTCGCATCTTCAAATCCTTCCAAGTCTTGGATGGCGCCATTCCCATGGCTTTGAGGATATCCAGAGAAAGATTGTTGTGACAAGTTTCTAGGATGAAGTCCTCACTGACCGGATCTCTATAATTCATAGCTTTGTTCCGGAATCGTTTGACGAAATTTTTGACCAACTCTCTGTCCTTCTGCTTTTCATCCAATAACACTCCGATTGAAACCTCGGTGTCGTCATCGAAGAAATTTGTGAGAAACATATCTTCCATGTCGTCTCAACTGCTGATACTTCCCGGCTTTAGATGACGATACCAATCGAAGGCTGCTCCGCGAAGAGTGCCAACGAATGACCGTACTATCAAGGGCTCATTTCTGAAGATTATTCCCAAATGAGATTTGAAGTATATTAAGTGCTGAGTGGGGGAACCCTTTCCGTCAAACGGTGTGAAGTTGATCAAATTAAACTTTGTCGGGTACGGGATTGATTCCCACTCTCTTGGGTAAGGACAGGGTATTCCGGACTTCTTTATTTCTTGAGCGCTCATCAATGCATTTATTTTGCTCTCCAAGTCCCTCATCTTCTTATCCTCGTTTGTATCTTTCTTCGAATGATTCCGGGGAGAAGTGACATGGTCCTCTTTTGTATTGTTATCATCCGAGGGACCACCCCCGGTATTGTTGTCAACAGGAGGGGGATCCATGTTGGTATTCTCGTCCGCCTCCTGATCACTATCAACTTGGTTAGGATTATTACGACGGCTGGATTCTCCTTGCTGATTTGTCAGCACCGTAATTTGTTGGTTGTGCATGTCTCTCATCTCCTGCATAGCCATCTCCATCTCGAATTTAAAATTCTCTTTCTGCTTGGCTAAAACATCCTCGAGAATTTTAGCCATTCGTTCGACATTAATCATGAATGATTCATAAGATTACCCTGCACTGGATGCCGTATCGTCAGAAGCCAACGCAGAGCAAGCATATGACGTTTCGTCGTCGGAGGACCGTAACCTCCGGGGTCTAGGTCTGATAGTTCTAGACCGTAGCCAAGTCAAGCGCTGAGATACTTCTGTAAAAGGCTCAGGATTAAAGCGTCACAAGGACTTGCCTTTGTCAGCCATGTTAATAGTTACTCGAGGGAACTCGTCACCTAAGCCGGTTGGTCTTCTTCTGCGGAAATGCCTCGTCTTTAGTTCGGACGTTTCAGTAGAGATTCGTTCAAATACAGAGACCCTCCGGGGAGCAGTCTCGTGGCAGCTGCATTCTGACAACACTGCCTTAATGATTTTCACACACGGACAACGAGAGTTCGTCTCTTGGACATTTCTCTTCCAAGAATCAATTTGATGACTGGAGCAACCTATCATGTGTTGGTACGGCTTCCCAGGTATAACGTCGTTATCAGACGAACACGTTTCCCTCTGGGGATACGACGCTTCATTGGCGTCTCCAAGAGTCACTCGTTCAGATTTACACCTTCGTGAGTGTGAAACTCTAACGGGCTCTTGTACTTCGACTCGCAATCCGATGCGGTCGGTCATAAGAGCTTTCCCTTTATTATTAGGGGGATTAGTACGACCCCCAACCTGAATGGTTATTTGGGAGCCTTTCAACGGTCCCAATCGCTCCTTAATAGGTGCTTTACCTCGATCTTTGGGGAGAGGACCAAGGCGGTCTTTCATAGGAATTCTGAATTTGGTGAGGTCCACACTACCACATGGCTTTGCCGGAGGTACGGGGACAAGGGGAACGGGATCTGGAGTTGACGAAGGTTGAATGGTAACTTCGTCTACTTTTGTCTTAGGCGTTGATTTGGCCTTTGGCATCCACACTCATTTCTGCTTGGGCGATCTTTTAACCGCCTCTTCTTTCTGCATTTCTTGTGCTTTTCACACAAGGGTGCGGGCATGCGCAAGCAATGAGCGGCGCTTCTGGATTCGTTCTTCGAGGATAGAGCAGGTCCTTTTGACGCGGACCCATTCATTCTTCTCTGCTTTAAAGGAGGGGTTGCTCGATCACCATTGTTGCTCTTGGCGCTGTCTAGATTTTAGATCCATATCATAGCGGATCCCATCCATTGTCTCCAAAGCCTTAGCAAGTTGACGCGCAAGACGTTGACGTTGTCTTTAGCGAGCCCTCTTTGACAACGTTGGCGCACCTCCAGCAACTGACTCTTTGGTCAAGGAGGAGTTCAGATCTGCTGATCTGACTTCACCGGATATCAGCGACACGTCGTGATTTACAACTGCAGCGGTGGCGACACGGAGATCATCTTCTTGGACCTTCATGTCAGAAGATCAGCGGACTTTTCTGGATCTATGAGGAGAGGGAGATCTGGAGGATGACAAGTATTCCTAAAACTTCTGCAGGTCGAACTCATATTCGACCTCTTCATTCACCAGGATCTTGATCGCTGGTTGCGGCACGGTATCTTTGGCAGCGAAGCTGTTGGCTCTCACTGTGGTCGCCAACTTGTTTGGGAAGAAAGTTGATGTATTCATTGTTGTGTTCATTACAACTTTAAATGTTACAATGAAAACAAAAGTTAGTCTTTTTATAATACCCTTACACAATGAAAATTAAAAAAAAGTACAACTCTTGTCAAATACCGCAATTGGTGTTTATCGCCCGCTACTTGCGTGGGATCTTAGCATGTGACGGGGACGTTAATGTCCGTGGACCACCAAACGATCAGATCAGATCCGGAGCTTCGTTGATTCGTGAAGGAATCAAGAAACCGAAGATCAGATCAGATCCGGAGCTTCGTTGATTCGTGAAGGAATCAAGAAACCGAAGCAATTATCTCGGCAACAGCGAGATAATCACTGTGAAGGAATCAAGAAACCGAAGCAATTATCTCGGCAACAGCGAGATAATCACTCTTCTCGAGATTACCGCAACGGGGAAATCTCAATGCAAAGGACCGAGAAGTGTAGATCTGAAGAGCTCCTCTTTGCTGTTATTTGACAGGCTTAGCGTCTGGTTTGATGTTCAGGCGGTGCATGGCCACGTAAGGATCAAGGCCGGGCATGTCTTCATAAATCAAGGCAAAGACATCAATATATTCACGCACCAGAGTAATAAGGTCTTCCTTTTCTTTGGGTGACAGACTGTCACTTATGAATATGGGCTTAGGGCTAGACTCATCTCCCATGTTCACTTAGACTACTTTGTCGTTAGTAGGATGCTCACGCTACTCGAAGTGATTTTCCTACTGCATGCCGAGTTGCTGACTCAATGGATCCTCGAATAAGGGTAATTGATCATCCTCTCGAGTTTCAGTTAGCTGGGCCGAGGTCATGTTAGCCATAAGTTTCTTGAACACAGCTCCTATACTAAAGTCTGAATCCCAACAGACTGACTCGGAAGAAGAGCTAATGGAGTAGCTGTCTGACTCTTCACTAGCCTCGAAGCATTGTATTAGCGTTGAGGATACATAACCCAATCCCCTGCGAGTCTTGTCATAATAATCGTCAGGTTTCCCTTTTGGTACGAAAGGGGTAAGCGGAGTGTGTCGGCCTTTTCTAAAATTAAGGCTTCCTGCGTGGGAAAAGTCATAGCCCATTTTCTCCATGATGCGGCGTGTTGTTGGCCTGAAATATGAGAATTGAGGAGCCCTTTCTTCTTCCTTAGATTCCTCCCAAAGAGTTTGCAGTGGACCCTCAGTTTGCCCGAAGATGATGTCTACCTCGCTATTTCTCCTAGCGGGCACCACGAAGACGGCCTGTGAACATTCAACGCACTGCTGACTTGTTGCGAAAGATGAATGAATCAGCATGTGCAATACAGACTCGGCATATAATCACGGTAGAGGGTCTGACGATATGTCGACACTTGTACCTGACATGTCAGAGTTAAATTCAATACATGATAAGTAGGCTAAATCATCATTATTATTAAAGACAACTTCGCCGTCATCATCCGTGGCATCATTTACATGAAGACTTTTAAGACCAATCACGACGGGATCAATGTCATTAAAGACAAAACCCTATTCGCATTCATGCTTAGTATCAGCCTCATTACCACTGTCCAGGTCCTCAACTGGTGGTGTGTCGGTCAGCTCACCATCTAGGTAGTGAATGGAATCAGTAAAGTAATTCTCCACCCCCTTAAATGGTTGCTTTTCGCGACCATTGTTTTAACCTCGCCGTTCTCATCCATGTATTTCATGCACTGATGCAGAGTGGATGGAATGATCAAGTTGTTATGGATCCATGGTCGACCCAATAGCAAATTGTAGGATGTCTCCGCATCGATGACATAGCAGGTGACATCCGTCTTCAAGTCCCCCATTTGGCATTTGAGTTTGATCTTGCCAAGAGGACGGGTGTTGGAGGCATTGAAGCCATAGATGGTAATCCTTGTTGCTGATAGACGATGAAACGGGACCCTAGGATGATGAATGTGCCTCAAAGGTATGATGCTCAAAGCAGAACTAAGGTCAACCTGGATTCAGTCTACCCGAATAGAGCCAATATACCCTGTGAAGCATAAAGGCCTATCATGCTTCGGGTTCTTCACTGACATGACTTATGGAGAGAATGTGATATATGGCATTCGCCCTCGAAAGACTTGGTGGCATTGAGAGCACATTCCTGATGCTTCCTTTATTCGACTTGGCGGCAAGTGAGCAAGGAATGTTTCATTATCTGCCGGTGCTTCGCGTAAACCTTCCCTGGTTTATCGGGATAAGCGTAGGAGCTCAAATAATATGATCCTTGCTGGGATGTTGGCTAACTGGGCCAGCACGTCGAATCGAAAGGGCCTCTTTGAGCTTTCAGGAGTATCTTTCCTGAGCACCTTATTATAATGGAGCTCTTTTGACTTTGGGTCATTGGACGGTACTTGCACCTCTTCCACTGCATCCTTCATTAGCTTTGGCGGGGTGACTAATGCTTCATGGTACTTCTTTAAGTACTCTTTTCCACCAGTTCCTGATGTCTGCATAGGTTGTGTGATGAACACCAGTTGTTCATCTTCAGAACTACTGAGGGAAGTAGTTTCGACCCCCTCATCTGGAATGGCAGAAACGGCATTGTAGGATTTCTATTTGGAGTTGGACTTCTTCGAGCTCATCGACGTCCATTGCTCATCTGTAAGCAGGTCTGGGTGAACCCACATGACTCCACCTTTTGGAGTGGAATAGGGAACCATACCCTTCTCCTTTTGTTGATAAAGATCAAGATTCATGAACCTAGTCTCTGTTTGTGGGATTGGTTTTACACCGTCCTGGACCTGGAGCTCTGCGAAATCTTCAAATTGCAAAGAGACCATGTTTGTAGACACCTTCTTTTGCTCTGATTGAAGGGTCATGATGCCTGCATCCAACAAAGCTTGGATATTATCCTTCAGGATATATCATGCTTTTATTGGATGGTGAATCATCCTCAATAGTTAGGATCATCTGTTCTCGACATCTCCTCAGGTCGTCTCTATTATGGGAGCTTGATCTTCTTTGTCTTGATCAAAGACTTAAGGATTGGGACGACTTGCTCATCTTTGAAGTCGTACTTCTTCTAAAAGTGGTTATCCGAGGAGTTGCCTTTCTGCTTCGGAGAAGACTTAGGTGAAGAAGTGGTCTCTACTGCCAAAGTATCTTTCCCTTTTCATTGTTTCTGAGGGGTGAAGTTATCTTGATTACCTCCTCTTCTAGGGAGAGACTCGGAAGGCTCTTCAGCATTCATCCTTTTGAGCATGTTCTCAACCTGCTCTCCTTGCCAAATCAAGTCTTTCCATGAGCGTGCTTCAACCACACCCATTTTTGACAGTATGTTTATGGAGAGATTATTCTGGCATATCTTGACAAGGGTAGCTTTCGAGACTTGATCACGAGAATGCAATGATCGATTCCTGAATCTTTTGACAAAGTCGTTGACAGACTCTATCTTCTTTTGCATCTCGGCTAGCAAGGTAGCCATAGACACTTATGTGTCATCATTTAAGAATCTAGCCATGAAGAGCTTTTCTATATCTTTCCAGGAATTGATGGATCTGAGCTCTATCCTGTAGAACCATTCAAAAGCAACCTTTTGAGGGTACTAATGAACAATCTAATCATGATGGGATCATTCCCCACTATGTGTCCAGTTTGCGCCTAGAAGTAATAAATATGTTGTGTAGGATATCCCTTGTCATCGAACTACAAAAGGTTGAGTGGCTTGAACTTTGGAGGATAGGGGATGGCGTCCCATTCAGCATGATATGGTCTAGTCACGCCCAATTCCTTGAAGTTTCCTTGAAGCTTCAATGCATCAAGTTGATTCTGGAAGTCGTCCAGCTTCTGGTCTCTCTCTTTCTTATGATGGTTGGACTCGGCTTCGGACGATTCAGAATGAATGTTGAAAATTTCTTCCTCCTCATCCTCTTCATTAGCGCCATCTTGGTCTCTGTGGCTAGATTCCACAGCACCAGGTGAAGGTCGTCGGTGCCTTGATCCTGAGGTTTCATCTGTAGTTTTCTTCTTCTTCTTTTCTTTCTCCCTAAGGAGTTTCTCTATCATCCCTTCCATGTGCTAGATAGATTCTTATTGCTGGAGGATAGTAGCTTGCTGTTCTTCCAGTCTTTTCACCATGTCTTCTTCATTCCTAGCCATGTGAGCATTCACATGTTCACTATGATTAGTGCTGGATGCCTGAGACGTGGCAATAGCTGAATTGTCAGGTTCCTCATCAGTTTCACCTGCTAGACGTCGATAATCCAGCGGAGCTACCGAGCCAGTACGAGCACGGGTGTGCTAGAAGATACCGTCTCGCTCGGTGACCAAATATTTCATCCCCGAAGAAAATTCAGGATCAAAAGAGTCAGAAGGATTAGCTAGTCCTTTGCCTTTCCTTCTGCCAATCATGTTGACCGTAACCTTAGCTGGTTCATTCTTGCACGTTTGTCTTCTGGGACGAAAGCGCCTTCTTCTGGATGACGGGGCTTCCGACAATCCCGACAATTGTTCAAAGATCGAAGGATTTGGCAATTGTCTCCCGCACTGGCATTGAGAGAGTACTATAGAGATAAGCTTCTCATAGTTACATTGAGATTTCATCTGGCTCATACTGCGCTTATGAACCAGATAATCACAAAGATCGGTAACCTGGCCACCCCCAGTTAACTTTGGCAGCTTGCTAATGCACGCACAAGAATCTCTAAGTGTTAGAGATTGACGAGCCTGACAGGCTGGGCGAACCTCATGTTTGATGTGAGGTTCGTTAGTCAGGCAGACTTGGCTCAAGGGATGAACTGATTGTTTAAATCGAACCTTAACCTGGGCGCTTGGATGTGGTTCAGCAATAGTGCTAGCTTCGGGCTGAAGGTGAGGTTTTCCATTTTGACGAGGTTCACTGATAAGACGAGCCTGACTCTAGACAGCTTGCATAGCAGGGTGAACTTGCACTGAGTGTTTTGGACGAGCCTCATGTTGAAGACGGGGGTCTGTCATTTGAGCGTGCTTGGACGCTTGGGTGAGGATTATCTTTTTGACGAACCTCTATTAGTCGAGTCTTGACTATTTTGTAGGCCTTAGACACATCATCTCATGGCCTATAGTGGAAGTTATCCAAAGAGACCAAGGCTCAGGCTCTGTAGTGAGCCTGATTCTAGCGTCGATGTTGTCTCGCCTTCTTGAAAGCGGATTAGCAGTGGACTCCACAAAAACCAATGTTTGGCGAGGTTGCTTAACAACCCACCTTTTAGCCTAACGCCTAGTTATCAAAGCCTCGACATTCAGAGGTAGAGATTTCTCCTCAAGGCTGCCTCGAGTTGAATCATCAGAAGCCGTGTGGGCTAAAGTCTCATAAGAGACTCTACGGTACTTGTGTGCCTTTGAAGGACTCGTAGTACGAGAGGAGAGGAAATCCTCGTACTTAGACTGGTCAAACTCGATTACAAGAGTCTTGACCTCAGTTCCAACTACAATCTTATCTGATTGTGCCACCATCATTTCATCAGAGAGAATGACGTCTCCCACTGTGGTCGCCATCTTCTTTAGGTAATAAAAAAATGATTGATTGATTCCTTTAGCTGTATTAGCTTTGGATAAAAGACTCTATCGCCTGGTAAGAGTTTTGTTACAATTACTCTTTAGTCGATTACAGAAGAGGAGAAGATTGGTTCAACTTCTCCTTTATTTAACGTGGGTTCTGGGTGGTGAAAGGATGCCTCACTCGATGCTTGATTCGAGCTTGCTTCCCATTGACTATCAGAATAAGATCGCTTGGTCAAGTACTTGAGCCGCTATCGCTAGCTGCTACTGATTCTTAACCGTAAGAACCTAGGTTTTGTTCTCCAAGATTGAGTGCAAGAGCTCTATCAAGGCGTGGCCAAAAAGTCCCTTCTTCATAGCTGCTCATGGCTATTTATAGGCCTTAGTGCGTAACTGATGCACTAAAATCATGGAGTCATGGCATAACTGACTCCCTGGATTTAGCCCACTTGGGCTGACCAGGTCTTCAAGACTATTACAATCGAGCTTCATGCGATATGATGAGCTTCATTGCATGGCAAGATTCATTTGATGAGACGAGCCTCAATGCATAGTGAGGTTCATCTAACAGAGCGAACTTTGTTATGCGGTGTACTTTTTCTTTTGAAAAAGCTTCATCTTCACTGACGAGCTTCATCCTTGATGGTTGAGTCCAATTGCGTGACGAGCCTTGTTGACTTCATCTTCATTGACGAGCTTCGTCTTCAATAATGAGTTTTTTCTTCACTGACAAGCTTGAGTTTCGTCTTCATTGACGAGCTTCAGACTTTGTCTCCAATAACAAGTTTTGTTGTTGAGGTGAGGTTCGTCATAGTAATGACCCTCGGCATGCTTGTGATGAGCTTCGATGCTCCTTTGTTACTTGGCATTTTTTAGTGCCTACAGGGTGATGAACCGTCCTTTGGTACATGCAGTAATTAGGATCACTCGTCCTTGAAGCCTCCTCAGGTCGCTTCGATTCTGGGAGCTTGATCTTCTTCATCTTGATCAAGGACATGAGAATTAGGATGACTTATTCATCTTTGAAGTCATACTGCTTCTGAAAACGATTGTCCAAAGTATTGCCTTTCTATTTTGAAGAGGGTTTGGATGAGGAAGTAGTTTCCACTGCCAGAGTATCCTTCCCCTTTGAGTGGGTCTGAGGGATAAAGTTGCCTTGGTTAACCCCTCGTTGAGATTCACGCGGCTCCTCGGCATCTATCCTCTTGAGCATGTTTTCTACCTGTTCACCTTAGTGAACAAGCTCCTTCCAAGCCCGGGTCTCTACCGTTCTAATCTTGGACAAAATATGGATTGAGAAATTATTATGGCACATCTTGATCAATGTGTTTTCAGAAACTTAATCACGGCAATGCAGCGACCGATTTCTAAATCTCTTCACGAAGTCATTCATGGACTCCCCTTTTCTCTATTTTCCAGCTAACAGAGTGGACATTGATACCTCCGTGTAATCATCAAAGAAGCGGGCCAAGAATAGCTTCTCCATGTCAGCCAAAGATTTAATGGAGCCTGGTTCCAACTTGCAGAACCATTCAAAGGCTACCCCTTTCAGGGTTTTGATGTACAGTCAGGTCAAGATAGGATCGTTCCCCATAAGAAATCATGTTTGAGCTAGGAAATAGTAAATATATTACGAAGGGGAACCCTTACCATCAAATTGGACTAGGTTCATGGGCTTAAACTTTACCAGGTAGGAGACTGTATCCCATTCAACTAGATATGGTCTGACAACCCCCAGTTCATTCATATTCTTTTGGAGTTTCAAGGCATCGAGTTGGCTTTGGAACTCATCAAGCCTCTTATCTCGTGGGTTGTTGCCAAAATATGATGCCTCTTCCGAAGACTCAGATGACGAATCAGAGGGCGACTCAGGATTCTCTTCTCCTTCTGTTGTTTGCGGAGGAGTGGGTTCCCACTCCTTGTTCTTGGTCAAGGATTTTGGGGGAGCCCGTGACGTCCTCTTATTCTTCTTATTGTCCTTATTCAGAAGCTTTTCCAACATCTCTTTTATGGCGTTGATTGTGCCTTGCTGCATGGCGATTGCAGTTTGGTGCTCCTCCAGCTTTTTGGCTATGTCATCAGGAACTTCAGATATGTGCACCTTTGTGCGCCCATCCTGAATTGAGGTTAAAGCCTAAGATATTGCTACTGCTAAGTAATCATCATCATCGTCATCAGAAATGGATGTCAATCGCCTATAATCAAGAGGTATGGCATCCCCTTTTTGGTCCGGGTATGATGGTAAACACCCTCAGGTTCAATGAAGAGGCTTCTCAGTCTTGGCAAAAAGTCAGTGTCGGAAGAGTCCGAATTCTTCCCCTTGGACTTCCCCATCATGTTGATAGTTCTGGCTGGGAGATCCAAGTCATCGAGAGCTTGTTTCCTCATACGGTTACATCTTCGGCGATGAAGTCTTGTCTCTGCTGGTCATTCAGAGAGTCTCTCGAACACCGATGGTTTTGACCATTCACCACACTGACACCCAGCGAGTACTTCTGTGATAAGCCTCTCATAGTGGCATCAAGGCATTATCTTTTGAATATTGTGTTTGCACGTCAAGTGTTCTCTAAGATCCACTGTGGGTCGATGCTTACAACCCCCAGTGTCAGAAGGACCAGGTAAGTGATTGTGAGAAGAAGGTTCAAGAGAACATTTGGAGAAATTTTCAAGTGTTGGATTCTGGTGAACTTGGCTAGGCAGGCAAAGTTGCCTAGGTTGGCGAACCTGCTTGATCTAGTGAAGTTCATTTGTTTGGCGAACTTGAGCCTGTGGGCGATGAGATACAATCTGGCGAACTTGGCGACGTTTGCCTGTTTGACGGACTTGGAAAAGTTTAGCCTACTATTCTTCCAGGCGATGTTCTCCTATTTGGCAAGCTTGCATGTGTTTAGCTTGCTCACGTCGGCAAAGTGTGCCTGTCGGGTAAACTTTGACCACTTTACCCTTCTAGCAAAGTTCAGTTTGCAAATAGGGTTGATCTGTCAGGCGACCCTAGCGAGGTTCGCTAGTTGAGTTAGATCCACCTGATTGATGAAGTTTTCTTGACTGGGGAAGTCTGCCTGATTAGTAACCTTTGCCAGCAATACGAGGTCCGCCAGTTGAGTAAGATCCACCTAATTGATGAAGTTTGCTTGACTGGGGAAGTCCGTCTGATTAGTAACCTTTGCCAGCAATACGAGGTCCGCCTGAACTGCACAGTTCTCCAGAATTGTTTGGTCCACCTGAACTACGCAATTTGCCAGAATTGTATGGTCCGCCTGAACTGTGCAGTTCGCCAGAATTGGAAACTTTGCCTTTGTTCATGGAACTAGCATTGCTTCTCATGCCTGAATAATAATTTAGGCCATCGAAAGAGATTAGAGCACGTGCTTCATGGTGAGCGTGGGCTTGTCTTCGCCTCTGCTTGGCCCTCTTTGAGAGAGGAGCGTTCACATCAACGATGAAGGCATAATCTGCACCAACATGAACTTTGGTCTCCTCATGGACAGGAGTTTGCATGGATTGCTTAACAACCTAATGAGTGACTCCTTGGTTTGCATCTTCGGCCTTTTGGCATGTCTCAATAGTCTTAGGGGGAATGGAACCCCCAGTGATTGCTAGGGTAGAGCTCTCTGGCATGATAGCCAGCGTGCTGGGGCTGAGTTACACGCAAGACTTTGCGACACTTACTTGATGTTTTGCCATCAGAGGAAGCAGAAGATAAATATTCTTCATACTTGGCTTGATCGAACTCAATGATGAGGGAGTCAACGGTAGTCCCAGCAGCAACCTCGTCGAACTGCGCCACCAGCAATTCATCTGACAGAATGGTTTCTCCCACTATGATCGCCATCTTTTGTAGGTCGCAAAAGATGAATCTAAAATTATATTGATTGATTTGTGCATTATAAATTAGAAATCTCTTTTACAGAGAAGAAGAGAGAATAGATCTGATCTCTCTTTTGTTTAACGTGGGGTCTTTTTGGGTGAAAGGATGCCTCACTCGATGCTTGAGTCGAGTTTGCTTCCCATTAACGATTCAAACAAGGTTGTGAAAAAACTTCCTCGCGTGGTAGAAGTTTTATTTTTTATTTTTTTCGAGTTCAAGTAACCAAGCTAGAGTTTGAAGGTCGAGTGCAAAATGCTCTCAATGCTTTGTTCTCCTTCTTTTCTCCTCCACCTCCATGTCCTCTCTTTCCTTTTAGTAGCCATTAGTGGTTATTTATATTGGAGAATGGTGTAATTGTCTCCTATGAACATAGGAAGTGGGCACAATCACTTCCACATTTTAAGCCTTAGTGACTGACTTGGTCAAGCAATGAAGGCGGACTTGACACTACAGGCAGACTTGCATGTTCAGGCGAGCTTAACGAGCTTGCAGGCGAGTTGGAGCATGCAAGCGAACCTTGTAGGCGAAGTTAAGTGATCAGGCGAACTTAACTCTTGTAGGCGAAGTTAAGTGTTATCAGGCGAACTTGGCTTTGCCCGTATAATCAAGTATTCAGACGAACTTGAATCTGCATGGTTGATTCAGGCGAAGCCGTGTTATCAGGCGAACATGGCTTTGCCCGTGGAGTCAAGTATTCAAGCGAACTTGACTTCGTCAGCGGAGTCAAGTATTCAGGCGAACTTGACTTTGTCAGCGGAGTCAAGAATTCAAGCAAACTTGACTTTGTTCATGTGGACTTGAATGTTCAGCCGACGTTCAGCTTTCAGGCAAATTTTGTTCTTCGCGGGCGAACTTAAATCTTTGCAGGTAAACTTCAAGTGAAGTTCAGCCTCGCAGGCGAACCTTTAAGCTTCTTTTGTTAGGGATAAAGGCAATTTTATTTTCCTACACAAGAACAAGAAAATAAAAATGCAAATTATAAGCATAAATGTAATCTAACTAACAAAAATAAAAGAATATAAAATTAAATCTATACTACAAAAATAAAATTGCAAGAAAATAAACAAGTATAAAAGTAAATCTATATTACAAAGTTGTAAGAAAATAACAATAATTTAAGAGAGAATAAAAATAAATCTAACCTAATCTAACAAAATAAGATTCTAAAATATGAATTTCTAAAGAAAGAAAATAAAGAAAATAAAAGAGAAAAAGAAAATTTTATATTGTGAGTGGTTGGCTCCTTGAATTTAAATCTTCATCTTCTTATCCATCTTCATCTTCACTAATCAACAAAGAAGAAAAAAAGAAAATTTTAAAGATAAAATTTTTTATTATTTGTAAATAAAGTTTACAATTTTAGATGGTCTTCTCAATTAAGAGTTACCTTCTTCCCCAAATGGAGTTTTTATAAAAAATTTTGCACTCAAACCTCTCACCCTTTATCCCTATTCATAGCCTACAACAATCAACAAGAGCCCTTGAATTAGCCTTAGGCTCCAAGGAATTAATTCTCAGCCGTTCATTATTTCAGTGACGAACTAATTAGTTGACCACTCAGTTTGCCAACCGATTAGCTAATCAGTTGGTGGACCAATTAGTTTGTAACTAATTACAAATTTTATTGACTTCTAGACTCAATTTCATCTTGGTTTCTTAGGCCTTTCTGGGCCTCCTCTTGGCTTGATAGTGGGCTTCAATAGATGGTAGAAAAAAAGGAAGTATGATTCTTTTGGACTCTTATTCATTAACTCTTTATTAACTTGCAAGTTGAGATAAACCATGTCATTAGTGATATATTTATCCAAATAAAATAGATAATGATGGTATAAAATGTAATAAAATATGATGATCATCATTCTTGCTTTAGAGGCTATGTTTGACTCTCGGGAAGAGCTACTGGATTTGGTTGGGAGAACCACTGAAACTCTTTCATCATGATATGCCCACTACAAGTTTTTTGAACAAACACTCTAAGAATTCTTAAGCTTTATCAATATTTTTCTTCATAAAATCCCCTTGACAAGTAGATTCTAAGGATATCTTTAAAGAATAATCCAATTTTTTCATAGATAATTTGGTATAATCGCCGCTTTTCTAGACTATAGTGAGGACAATACATAAGATGATCCTTAAAGATATCAAAATAATTTCAGAATGGATCCCCTAATACTAACTTAAATTTCAAAATGTTATTTCTAAGCTTAACCATTTTATAGATTTAAAAAAATTTCTTCAAAAAAAGGGGTAACAAATTCATCCAAGGCTAAGATAGAATTTGTGGGTAAGCTATATACACATTTTTTGACTTTTTCCTTAAAAGCAAATGAGATAAATATAAGCTTAATCGTATCTTCAGATAATTTTCTAATCTTAATCATAATACAAACTTTCTCATACTCTGATTTAAAAATGTAAGCATCTTCGAATTCATTTCTAAAAAAATTCGGAAGCATGTTTATGGCATACAGTCTAAGCTCAAAATGAGCTCCATTAACATCAAGTATCTTAATACAAGATGGGATTGCATTCCTAGATGGGTAACACACATGTCTTGAAGAATGGGTGGATTAGAATTTGCTATTTCTTTGGTTTTAAAAATTGGTTCAACAAGGATTAATCGATTGGTATTATCCATAATCCTAACTTGCATACACCAAAATAAGTTATTTTAAAAAAAAAAAATTAACTGAAATAATCCCTTTGAAATAATCCCCTTAATTTTAAGGTTAAGTCTAAACTTAACTAGACAAGTACCTAACTAAAAATTCCTTGAGTGAAAAAGATTAAAGTTTATTTGGCCAGTTAGCTAGGTAAGGATAGTACTAGAAGGAGGTCAAGGACCAATTAAGTATCTATTTCCTTATGGAGCGCTTTACGCAATCGCTAAACCTTACCTTAGACACCAACGGATTTAACTATATTTAAACCGGTTCACTTAAGGATTTCTTATTCCTTAATGAGCTTGAGTCCTTAAGGGCCAACGTCTAATGAATTTTAGAAGGCTTGGGTTTGTGTACTGTAGAATTAGTGATTTGTGGCTAAGAAAAATATGATAAAATCTCTCACCTTATCCTAATTAGGGGGTTTTACCCTTAAGAGTATTTTCAAGTGAGTGTCAAATCAAAATGCTCAGATCACTTTGGTGAATCTCTACTAACTATATACAACGCAAGCGTAAGAATTAAAAGCAATTATAAAAGGATGCCATAAAGAAAATCTTTTTATTTTTTAATTAGGATTAATAATTAAACAAATATATGAAAAGAGCTCTTGTTTGAATTTATTAGCTTGTTAATAGTTGTTCAAGTAGAGGGTGGACTTTATTAGGATCGACAAGAGAAAATTTTATTATTTTTTTATTAGTTCCTAACTGTCTCTAATGTGATGACCTAAACAAGAGAGTAGAATTAAAGATACTAAAAGAGGACTTATTTTTTCAAGCAAATCTTCAATCTTCTAGTTTAGTCCTTCACAAGAAAATATACAAATTAAAGAATCAAAATAGGAAAATCCTAATTACAAACACATTCACCAACAACAGCGCCAAAAATTTGATGGAAGGCATAATAAACATGCACTAAAATTGCAAGAGGGTAACTATCAAGTTATAATATAGTTATAACATCGATCCCACGAGGAAGGTATATAGGGAAAAAATTCTAAATCGGATCCTAGAAATCTGTGCACACAAAGAGGAGTGAAAGTGTGTAGAAATGAAGCGAGTGTGTGAATATTTGAAAATAAAAAAACTAGAACAAGAGGTGAGAGAGTGAACAAATAAAAGAAAATAAAGAATAAATAAGGAGGAGAAATAAAGAAGATAAAAAAAACAAAATCAAGAAAGGAGAAAATAATCAAAAAGAGGAAACACAAAGCAAGTGAAAGATGGAGGAAATCAAGTAGAGAAGATAGGAATCTAGAATTGAATCTACTAGTTAATTCAAGTAGAATTTTACAAACTACTCTGTTTTTATCATATTTCATTTTAGATTTACTAAGCATAGACTATCAAACCACTCAAAGAAAGTATAATCTACCAATTCATCTAGGTAAAATTTTCATTCATGAAAAGGACAAACAAATAGATAGTAATTCTAGAATTTATAAGCATAACCTATCAAACTATTCAAGATAAGCATAAATTATCAAATTCTTCTCTTACTAATTAGTTCTCTAGTTTATATCCTAAACATCACCATTTTGAGCATCAGAGAGCCATCTACAAATCATAAAAAAACCAAACTAGTTTCATAAAATTCTAAAATTTCTACAAGATTTAATTACTCATTTTACAAAATAAAAATAAGAAAATAAAATCTAGGCTATAAATCATAAAAGAAAGAGATCTAAATTACAAAAAAAAAACTAACTACAAATGTAAGAACAAGAACAAGGAAATAAAAATCTAAATTATGAGAATAATGGAAGTATAAGTTATAAAAATAAAAGAGAAAATCTACACTATAAAAGAAAAATGTGAGAAATTAAATTCTGTAAAGCAACAACATAATAAAAGAGCATAAAAATAAATCTACATTACAAAGCATGAAATAAATCAAATCTGAAGGATCGCTGCAATGGCACTCAAACACTAGAAGGGGGGGTTGAATAGTGTTTATGAAATCTAATGCGGAAACTTTAAATTTCAATAAAATAATATCACAAAGAGTAAGAAAGATCAAACCAATTGTGTAGACAATCACAAAAAATTGCATACGCAAACACAAGGATTTATACTGGTTCGGTCCTCCAGACCTACATCCAGTCCCCAAGCCTCGCTTGAGATTTCTCCACTATTTCCACTTGCAAAACCGCAAGCACTTGCAACCCGCAAGCAAACCGTACAACCTTGACAATCTTCAATTGCCAATGTCACAACAATCTCTTCTTTCAAGAGATTATCAAACTGAAACAAAATGGTACAACTTTCTCTTCCTATAAGCCTTGATGTGTAGATGTGAGTGACTTACAATAGACTATAGGGATGGTTTTTGTTCTAGAGTAATGGAACTTTTATCAAGAACAAAACTGAAAATTTCACTCAGTTTTTCTCTTCAGAAATGATCTTAAGAAGTCAAGAAAAACTCAAGTTTATAGAAAGGAATTCTAATGTGAAATTTTAGAACTTAACACCTATTTATAGGTATAATTTTCGTTCAAAAATATTCAAAAATAACTGCCAAAAACGTTCACAAAACGTTCATATTCATTTGAAAAATATAGCTGTTGGAAGCACTGTCTGGTCAACCAGATTGAGGCCTGGTCGACCAGAAAGGCTTTCTGGAAAATTTCCTGGTCGAATTTGGAGCCTCTGGTCGACCAGTTCCATATCTGGTCGACCAGACAGAGATTTTTCTGAATCTCTGTTTCTGGCTCATCAATCTAGTCGACCAGACCTATCTTTGGTCGGCCAGAAACCATATTTTTGATATTTTTAATAGTTTAATAACTTATTCATATGTTGATTAAAATTAGGATTATACTTAGAATATTTTTTATGATTTTCTAAGTAAATAGTGTGTGTTGTGTGTGTGATCAAGGCTTGTACAAAGATTCTAAAAGAAAAGACAAAATTGACAGAATTACATCTTTTGAACTTCATCTTTTGATCTTTGAAATAGCCTTGATAATTTGATTGTTGCTTTGAGATGTATATCTTGAATCTGCAGTAAAATATGTTAGATAAATAATGATTTGTTATCATCAAAATACAAGAGATATTATAACATCAACCATGTTCCCAACACAATATACAATATGATATATCCTAGCAAAGAGGTATATAGTGAAATATATGCAAGGATATATAAACTAGCAAAAGGTGAATTAAACATAAACTAGATAGTGGGAAAAACAACAATGAGAAATTGACAAAGGCAATATGAATAATAAGCACGAATGTAAAAGAACGCCAATGCAATCACAAACAAACGAAATAGCACTTAATAGTAATCCTAATATTGTATAACAATATTTCAATATTGCAATAGTTGTCAATATTTCAATATTCTAATATATCTCCCCCTTTGTCATTAACAAAAAGGAGAATAGAAAGGGAGATAATAAATAATGAAACAATTAATATAAAACTTCTGGTTCAATCCTAGTATTTTGTTTATATAAATATTTTTCTTTCTAAAACCGTTGAACAATAAAATTGTCATGTCATTTTCAAACACTATTTTATAGTTTTTATCGCATAATTGACTTATATTAAGCAAATTATACTTTAAACCATCAACTAATAACACACTATTAATAAGAGTTTTAAAGTTTATACCAACCGTTCCAATTCCTACCACTTGACCCTTGTTGTTGTCACCGAAGGTAACAGTTCCTCCATCTTTAAATTGTATGGAAGAAAATAAGTCCTTGTTCCCAGTCATGTGCTTGGAACAGCCACTATCTAAAATCCATGTTTCCCTTTTATTAGGTACCTGCAAAATAAAAGAAATATGTTTTGGTACCCTTTAACTTTTGGGTCCATGAGATTAGCATTTAGGAAACCAAACCCAATAAGAATTTGGTTTACCTACATTGTATGAAAGATAGTTTTTAGAATCACAAATATCCTTTTTGTAATTTGATAAGTATATCTTTCTATCACTTAAACATACATTTTTAGGAACCCAAATGTAGTTGGATTTTAAAATATTCTTACATGCAACTTTCTTCATATGCATTTTTCTATCATTATGTGAAAATACCTTAGAACTAGCATGCATAGATGTATCACTATGTGCATGATAATTACTTTTCACAAATTTAGAATATAAATAAGCATAATTTTTCTTTTGCATAGAAGAGTATGTTTTCTCATTACTGGAGTTAGAAACATATCCTAATCCTTGTTTACTCTTAGCAGGTAATTGATAAGAAAGTAGATTATCTAGATTCTCTTTTCCTTTGTTAAATTTACCTACATTCATTAATATAGTTTCATATTTGGTTTTAAGACTTTTAACATTATCATCCAAATTTGAAATACGAACTTTAAAGAAATCACATTCTTTTTTAAGAAGTTGATTGTTACTAGATAACTTGTAATTTTCAGAAAATAACTCTTTATTCTTCTCTTTAAGATCTTCTATTTGTGAAGCATAAGGAGAGACTAAAGTGTTATTCAAATTTTCATTTTCATTTTTTAATATTTTAAAAGAAGAATTTAGTTGCTTGTATTTCAAAAATAATTCGTTAAATGCGTCAAGTAACTCATCATGATTACTTACTTGATCATCATCAGATTCATTTGCCATAAAGCACATATTCGCTTGATGATCTTCTTTTTCCTCTTCTTCATCTGAAGATGACTGGTCACTATCATCCCATGTTATCGACAAAGCCTTCTTCTTTTTGTTCTTCACTTGTTCATTCTTGTTCTTTATGAACCCGTTGAAATTGTTAGAAGACTTCGACTTTAACTTTTGTTATAGGGGACAATCTTTCTTGTAGTGTCCTGGCTTATTACAACCACAACAAGTGACTTTGTTAGTATCTTTGAATTTACTAGAAGAGAACTTACCTTTCTTCAAGAATTTTCTGAATTTGCGTGTGATTATTTCAAACTCTTCTTCGTCATCGGAATCCTCATCATCAGTAGATGCTTGGAAAGCAAGAACCTTCTTGTTCTTATCTTCATTATCCTTTTTCCGATCTTCAAGTTGCACCTCGTATGCCATCAAATTCCCTATCAAAATTTCTACTGTTAATGTGGAGAGATCGTTGGCTTCCTCTATCGCAGTAGTCTTCTTTTCCCAATCCGAAGTAAGAGCCCGGAGGATTTTCCTAACCATCTCCACTTGTGTGTAGACCTTTCCTAACGCAATTAGGGAGTTGATGATGTCGGTGAACCTTGTGAACATTTCACCAATTGTCTCGTTGTCTTTCATCTTGAACATTTCAAACCTGTGCACTAAAACAGAAATTTTTGAGTCTTTAACCTTAGAAGTTCCTTCGTGGGTTACCTCAAGTGTGTGCCAGATTTGATTTGCGGTGTTGAAAGTAGACACGCGGTTGAATTCATTCTTATCCATTGCGCAAAACAATGCATTCATTGCCTTGGCGTCAGATTCGCATTTGTCCTTTCCACCAACGTCCATTCAGAATATGGAGTAGTAGGCTTGTTGTAATCAGACTCCACTATGTTCCAGAGATCGAATCCTATCGATTGAAGGTAGATCTTCATCCTACACTTCCAGTAGTTGTAGTTGGAACCATCGAAAAGTGGTGGTCTTTGAGTAGAATGTCCTTCCTTGAACTGTGATGTAGATGATGTAGCCATTGTTATCCTTGATTAACCCGCTCTGATACCAATTGAAGGATCGCTGCAATAGCACTCAAACACTAGAAGGGGGGTTGAATAGTGTTTATGAAATCTAATGCGGAAACTTTAAATTTCAATAAAGTAATATCACAAAGAGTAAGAAAGTTCAAACCAATTTTGTAGACAATTACAGAAAATTGCATACGCAAACACAAGGATTTATACTGGTTCGGTCCTCCAGACCTACATCCAGTCCCCAAGCCTCGCTTGAGATTTCTCCACTATTTCCACTTGCAAAACCGCAAGCACTTGCAACCCGCAAGCAAACCGTACAACCTTGACAATCTTCAATTGCCAATGCCACAACAATCTCTTCTTTCAAGAGATTATCAAACTGAAACAAAATGGTACAACTCTTTCTCTTCCTATAAGCCTTGATGTGTAGATGTGAGTGACTTACAATAGGCTATAGGGATGGTTTTTGTTCTAGAGTAATGGAACTTTTATCAAGAACAAAACTAAAAATTTCACTCAGTTTTTCTCTTCAGAAATGATCTTAAGAAGTCAAGAAAAACTCAAGTTTATAGAAAGGAATTCTGATGTGAAATTTTAGAACTTAACACCTATTTATAGGTATAATTTTTGTTCAAAAATATTCAAAAATAACTGCCAAAAACGTTCACAAAACGTTCATATTCATTTGAAAAATATAGTTGTTGGAAGCACTGTCTGGTCGACCAGATTGAGGCCTGGTCGACCAGAAAGGCTTTCTGGAAAATTTCCTGGTCGAATCTGGAGCCTCTGGTCGACCAGTTCCATATCTGGTCGACCAGACAGAGATTTTTCTGAATCTCTGTTTCTGGCTCATCAATCTAGTCGACCAGACCTATCTTTGGTCGGCCAGAAACCATATTTTTGATATTTTCAATAGTTTAATAACTTATTCATATGTTGATTAAAATTAGGATTATACTTAGAATATTTTTTATGATTTTCTAAGTAAATAGTGTGTGTTGTGTGTGTGATCAAGGCTTGTACAAAAATTCTAAAAAAAATAAAATTTACATCTTTTGAACTTCATCTTTTGATCTTTGAAATAGCCTTGATAATTTGATTGTTGCTTTGAGATGTATATCTTGAATCTGCAGTAAAATATGTTAGATAAATAATGATTTGTTATCATCAAAATACAAGAGATATTGTAACATCAACCATGTTCCCAACATAATCTACTAACATAAACATAAAAAAGAAAATAAAATACTAGAGTATGAATTTCTAAAATAAGAAAATAAAAGAAAAAATAATATATTGCAAAGGGCTTGCCCCTTTAAAAGCAAATCTTTATCTTCATCTTTATCAACAAAGATGAAAAAAAATTTGCAAACTTAAAAAGTTTACAAATTAGAAGACCTAATTAAAGATCCTCCTTTCCAAGAAGGAGTTTGCAAACTTTTTCACACCCAAATTTCCCACCCTCTACCTCTATTTTATAGCATATAGCAATCAACAAGAGCCATTGGATTTGACTAGAGCTCCAAGAACTAAATCTTAGTCATACACTATCTTTATTACGAACAATTAATTGGCCTCTTGGTTGGTGAATCGGTTGGTTTCTAACATAATTGATTCTTTTATTGACTTATTGACTCGATTTTGTATTGATCTCCTGTGCTTTTGTGGGCCTCCTCTTACTTTGATCTTGGGCTTCAATAAGTGGTATAAAATAAGAGAGTTTAGTTTTATTAGGCTATTATTCTTTAATTCTTCGTTTCCGTACAAATTAAGATAAAAAAAATTGATATATATATATATATATATAAGTATAGTATATATAAGATATATTTAAGTAAATTATAAACTATATTATATTATATCACACACACACACCACACAACACACACACACACACACACACACACCAACCCCCACACATCAGAGAGAGAGAGAGAGAAATGGAAAAACTTGGTACCAAGTTTCTTCAGCAACTTGGTAGTGAGTGTGGCCCTAACTCTTGTCCCTACATCGTACATTAGAGGTTTGTGTTGGTGAGCTCTATCTTGCGAGGTGTGATGGTAAGGGAAAAGATTAGACCACATCCAACTACTAAAATAGAATAGAGAAAAAGGTCCTAGTTTCTCTCATACATAAGTATTAGAGAATATTATATATATATATATATATATATATAATATAGTAAGTAGGTATATATATACTATAAATATATTATATATGAGCTACACGTTATATACTATATTATATATTATATATATATATATAATATGAAGAGAGAGAGAGAGAGAGAGAGATTTCTTCCTGTGCGAAACAATTTTCGCACAGCACTGTGCGAAAACATTTCTGGGCCTTGGATTTAACGAGCGGCTCATGTTGGAAGCTGAACCCAAAAAAAAATATCGTGACCGCAAAACCCCAAAAAAATATCGTGACCCATTGCTTCTCCTCAAACCTTCCTCTTCTCTCACCTCAAATCCTCCTCCCTCTCTCTCCTCAAATTCTCCTCCCTCTCTCTCCCTCGTGGAACCCTCTCGCTCGTGAAACCCAAGCACCGCCGCTGGGGTTACCCGACCAACTCCTCAAACCCTCCTCTCCCTCTCTCGCTCGTTACCCCAAGCACTGTCGCTGACCAACTCCGACTCTGACCTCCTCCTCCAACTCCAGATCCGACCCTGACCCCAACCCCAGTGGTCACTCTCTCTCACTTGGATGCAAAGGGAGCTTGAATCAAAATTGTTTGTAGGTAAAATTTTAATTTTAATTTTTAAGATTGAGGGTTCTTGTTGTTTAATGAGTTATACATGATTATGATGGTTGATGCTTGTTGGATTTTAGTCAAAATTGCTTGTTGGATTTTTTGACTGTTCTCTCTAAAGTCGATTTTTTTGAGTACTTTACTGAGATATACATGATTATGATGGCTGATGTTCTACATTCTCCCTTTGTTCCTGGTGTTCCTATGTCCTGATGTGTTGGTTTGGTTGTATTAATTATTTATACCTCATTTTGTTTGGGTCTATGAAGTCCAAACGTGAAACATTCTTTTTTCAAAAACCCAAAGCTTATGGAGAACTCAAACTATAGCTATATGCTTCTTTTAATAATGCTATCATGGTTGCTAAATTTGAATCCTTCTACGGTTGAGTTTGGTTATATCATGCCCGTGCTTTCATTTTTGATAGTTTAGGTGGTTGCCTTGTCTATGAATGTGTGGATTGCATTTAACAGCATATTTTTTTTACCCCGAAAAGTTGTTGCGTTCTGAATTAGAGCCTAGGCCCATGGTTGATTAGGCGATAAAATATAAATTCAAGTTGGATTATTCATTGACCTTTCAAGTAGAAGCCTTAATTGACATTTTTTTGCTAATCTGCATAACATATCTATCATATTCAAGTTATAATAGTGTTTATTTTTTTGCACAGTGGTCTTTGATGGTTTGTTCTTGATGTTTGTTCTTGATGTTTATTTTTGTCGGTAAAAATTATTCTTGATGTTTGATCCAATGGAAATTGAAGATGGTTGCTCCCATGTTGTTGATAAAAAATCTCTCAGTTAGATAACTTAGTTGTGCCAATTGTTGATGAGCACTTAAAACCAAAAATAGGAATGACTTTTGGTAATTTAGAAGAAGCTAAAAAATTCTACAGAAATTATGGAAAGGTCGGAGGTTTTGATATTCGTAATAGCACAACAAATTATAGGAAGGATAGAGAGTTAATTAACAAAATTTATGTTTGTTCAAAGGAAGGAGTGTTAAAGAGCAAATCGTTGGAAATTCGATGATGTGGTACAATTAGAACAAATTGTAAGGCCTTGATTCGCTTGAAATTAGACAAAAACATTGGCATATGGAGTGTCTACAAGTTTGTGGAAGAACATAATCATACAATTACTTCACCGAGTAGAACACATTTTCTAAGGGGAAACCGTGAGGTAACAAGTGCGAAGAAGACATTGATAAAGCAGTTTGGAGAGGTGAACATTCCAACAAACAAGCAAATAGCCTTCTTTGAAAACTCTAGCAGAGGTTTTCATAGAATTGGATGCATTGAGACCGATGTGAGAAATTATGAAAAAGATTTGAGAGAGGAGAGGCGCGGTCATGATGCACAAATGATGTTGGATCATTTCTAGTCGGAACAAGAGAAGAATCCTTCATTTTATTATGTTTATGAAGTTGATGAAGAGAAGCACTTAACTCATTGTTTTTGGGTGAATGGCATTGCTCGAATGAATTATCAACACTTTGGCGATGTTGTCTCCTTCGATGCCATGCATAACACAAATCAATATGGCTTAGTATTTGTGCCGTTTGTAGGAGTAAATCACCATTGGCAAAGTGTTTTTTTAGGATGTGGCTTGATCCCAAATGAAGAGGCGAAGTCTTTCGTATGGTTGTTTAACAAATGGATTGAAGCAATGGGTCATCCTCCTTCAGGCATGATTACAGATCAATGTCAAGCAATGGGTCATCCTCCTTCAGGCATGATTACAGATCAATGTCTTGGCATATGCAAGGCAATTGAAATATTTTTTCCAGAAATTCGGCACAAGTTTTGCATTTGGCATATCTCGGACAAAGTTCCAGAGAAGTTGGGTAAATGGGCTTATAGAACGGAATTTATGAAATCTTTCAAAGAAAATATTTGGGACTCCGAGACTGCTAGCTCTTTTGAAGAGAATTGGGTTTCAATTATTAAGAAAAATGGATTGGAAAAGCATGATTGGCTAAATGATATCTATGAAATTCGTGAAAAATGGGCTCCAGTTTATTATAAACAACACTTTTGGGCTGGAATGTCTAGCAGTCAAAGAAGTGAAGGGATGAATGCATTGCTAATGGAAACGCATGATTGGCTAAATGATATCTATGAAATTCGTGAAAAATGGGCTCCGGTTTATCATAAACAACACTTTAGGGCTGGAATGTCTAGCAGTCAAAGAAGTGAAGGGATGAATGCATTGCTAAAAATGCATGTATCAAGAAAAAATTCACTTCATGATTTCGTGACCATCTTTCAGAGGGTCTTGGCGAGACAAAGAGAGGGGGAGCTTAAAGAAGATCATTGCACAGTGGAGGAAAAGCCAAATTTGAAGACTTTATGATCAATAAAAAAACAAATGGCCTAAATCTACACGAAAAAAAATCTTTTATATTTTTCAAGATGAGCTTCAACCTAGCTTAATGTATAACATTGAGCTGGTAAAAGAAAATAAAAGAGAAAGTACATTCCAATTGAATTTTTGTGGTCATGATGAAAGATTGAAAGAAGATCATTGCACAGTGGAGGAAAAGCCAAATTTGAAGACTTTGTGATCAATAAAAAAACAAATGGCCCAAATCTACACGAAAAAAATCTTTTATATTTTTCAAGACGAGCTTCAACCTAGCTTAATGTATAACATTGAGCTGGTAAAAGAAAATAAAAGAGAAAGTACATTCCAATTGAATTTTTGTGGTCATGATGAAAGATTGAGACATATTATACATTGCAAAACAACTAAAATGGTCCGTTGTTCGTGTCTCATGTTTGAATTCAAGGGCATTCCATACCGACATATCTTGGCATATCTTAAAATTACCAATCATAGTGAGTTACCGGAGCAATATATTCTAAGAAGATGATGCCGAAATGTCAGAAAAATGGTTGTTCTTAGAGATGGTAATATTATTGGAGATAATGCCACAATTAATTTTGCTTCTCGTTTTAGTGAACTAAATTACTTAGCTAATGAAATGATCGAAGAGGGGCTATCTTCTAATGACGTATATGAATTAATGCGTGAAATGATGATGGATGCTATTAATAAGGTGTAACATTTGAAACTCATCAATGATGAAGAAATTGGACAAGATGTAGAAGCACAATATAGTAATGCGGAGTGTTCTCAAGATATAGTTCATGAAACAAGTCAAGCAAGAACAAAAGGAAGGCCTAAAGGGAAGAGGTTAAAGCCATTGAGAGAGATCCGCAAATAAGTCAAGCAAGAACAAAAGGAAGGCCTAAAGGGAAGAGGTTAAAGCCATTGAGAGAGATCCGCAAATGCCGGCCTAGGAAATGCAAATTGTGTGGAAAGGAGAGAGATCCGCAAATGCCGGCCTAGGAAATGCAAATTGTGTGGAAAGCGAGGACAAAATCATGATAGCAGAAATTTCCCTCTAAAGTTGTCGAGGTAGTGTATTATTATTTTTAGTAATACTAATGCTATTATTTTTTAAGCTTTTTTTTAAGTTGGTGCAACCATGCAATGATCTTTAATGTATTTTGCTATCATTAATTTTTTTTAGTGATTCAATGGAACAAGATAATAGTGATGAAGCCACTGATGATTTAGAAGATTTCTTTGAGGAAGGTAATGGTTAATGTGATGAAGCAATGATCTTTAATGTGATTTTTTTAATACAGATGAAATTCTCACTATTACGTGAAGTTTGATCAAGGTTGGCGGAGCAAATCATAGCACTATTGGTGAGAAGGGGTTGAAGTCGTTATGTATCTGTGTATGTTGGGGCTTTTTGAGGTGTGATTGTATTTTTGGGTTGAGATTTTGTATCTTTTGTGTTGGTACGTTGATATCAGAATTTGTTGGTAATAGTCGTCATGTGTTGGTAGAAGATGGCTGATGCGAAACAGTTTTTAGGTTGAGTTTTTGGGTTGAGTTTTTTATCTTTCTTTTGTGTTTGTCTTGTTGGTCTTTCTGATGAAGGTTTGTTCCTGGCATCTCTTAATCTTGGTCATCACATTTTTAATCCAATTTTTATTTTACATTTTATGGGTCAAGTTTGTTATGTTCTGTTGGTTGCATTCAACAATTGACACAAATGAGAACTTCTAAATACAATCCTTTACAATTAGAGGTATTTTTACAATCGCAGTTGTAGCTGCATTGCATTTATTAGTGACGATTAAAGGAACAATTGCCACGAATCAAAATACAGTCCTTTGCAATTGCAATGAATCAAACAATCCTCAACTATGAATGGTTTCTAGAATTAGAAGATGGTTGGCAGCTAGAACCAATTGAGTGTTGCAATGTTCAAGCCCTTTGATTTTTCTTTCATGCAGAGAACATTAGGTATATGACCGAAGGATGCAATATTTTTTGGTATCAATCATGTGATTAGGTGAGACAAAAGAGGTACCATTTGTGCCTCAACATCTCTTGCTTGTAGTGAAGTCACTGAAGTGCAACCAATTTTTTGAATGTTAAAATTTTAAAATTTTACTGTTAGCATAAGAATGAGCAATAGATAAGGAGAAAATTTGGAGCTCATTTGTGTTAACACAGAGCAACAATAGATAAGGAGAAAATTTGCTCAGTCATTTGACTATAACCCAAAGCAACAATATCAGTACAACGATACTTATAAATTTCAAATATAAAATTATATCATTCAACAATTTTTTCAAAACCTCATCATTTTTTTCTAGCCTTTCCAGCCTTTTTGTGATGTTCTTGTTATCACCAACCCATTCGAAAAAGTTGCAACCCTTGCAATTAGGTCCCTTGTATCTCGGACATCCATAAAATTCCAAGCTCTTATTGTGTCCTTGCTTGCACATCCATATTTTTCAAATTAACCCACAATAACATATTCTTTGAACTAAACCCTCATCTTCTTCTCCACTGAACTCTTCCGAAAAGTTCTTCATCTTTTATCTACAAAAAACATACCACAAACAATACAAAAAGTATACGACATCTTTGAAGCTTAAATCTAAATACAGTGTCAAGCCAAGCTATAAATCAAAACTAAAAATGAAATAGTAGAGTTTACAGTGCAAAATAAGTTGCACGGGATGTCTTTAGTTACAAAACAAGATGCAGAAAAATTCAGTAAGTTGACAGGATGGAGGTGGTTGTTTAATCTAAGTACTGAAGTAATTCCATGGTATTAGGCAGTAGATGGAGTGTGTCTATCAGGCAGTAGATGCAGTGTGTTTATTTCCAAATGTAAACCTAAGCTGAAGCAACAGAGACCGTGAATGCAGTGTGTCTATCACAAAGTCATAAGATAATCTTAATCCTCGTCTCTCGCCACATGATTATACATCCTAAAGAAATAAACTATGAAGGCAGATAAAAAACAATGACACCCCCTTTCCATTATGGCATTTGCTTTAAGTTGCAAACAAGGAAATATAATAGGCAGATATCATTATGGCATTTGCTTTAAGTTGCAAACAAGGAAATATAATAGGCAGATATCCATCTTCTACCAACCAAAAATGAGAATAGAAAATAAACTATGAGAAAAGGATAGCCCCTTCATAGATACAAAAGATATCAGACTTCTCATAAAAAACATTACGCCAACAACTACACCAAGAAAGGATTAACGGGAGCACTTCTCACACAAGTAAAGAACCAAACTGATAACAAATCCAACATAGACTAAACACAAAAGATAATAAAACCAAATTCAACAACCCAATCAAAAATTACCTAAACAAATATGCTCGTTGCTGTAGATATGCGGATGCAACGGTGCTGGATTCAGAAAAATCACCTGATCACCAAAACCCATCAAACAAAACCCACATCTTTCCCATCAGTAACATACCAATTCCCCCAAAAACACAAAATTTAACAATAAAAATTGAGTCTTTTCATCACCTGAGGCGCTTCCATAGGGTAATGCTCATGAAAATCAACCTGAAGCTGATAAGTCTCATTGGCGTACAAAGTCCTTTGCGCTCCATTAACCTCAATAACCCATCTTCACAATTATTTACAAGAACAATCAATCAATTTTTAATCGAGAACAAATAAAAAGAGACCAATAACAAAACCCTAAATCATAACCCTAACCTCTGGAGATTATCAGAGACCTTGTGCTTGAATCCGGCGGGGGGATTGACCTGCCACTCGACGAGCTCCTTCTGGAGACGATTACATGCGATCTTAATCCGGCGGGGGGATTGACCTGCCACTCGACGAGCTCCTTCTGGAGACGATTACATGCGATCTTGCTTAGGGCCTGAAATCGATGGAGAAATCAAATTAGGGTTTGAAAATTTTTAGGAGAGGAGAGAAAAAGATCATTACTTTGCGAGATGAGGAGGTGGTCGCCGGCAGTGCTTGGGGTCACGAGCGAGAGAGGGAGAGGAGGGTTTGAGGAGTTGGTCGGGTAACCCCAGCGGCGGTGCGTGGGTTTCACGAGCGAGAGGGTTCCACGAGGGAGAGAGAGGGAGGAGGGTTTGAGGAGAGAGAGGGAGGAGGATTTGAGGTGAGAGAAGAGGAAGGTTTGAGGAGAAGCAATGGGTCACGATATTTTTTTGGGGTTTTGCGGTCACGATATTATGAGGGTATAGATGTGTAATAAAATGTTATGATCAACAAATCTATAACTACTATAACTAAGGAAGCTACATCCAACAATATACTTCTAGTGACCAAGTAATCAAATGAAGACAAGTTTCAACCCATATAAGAAGACTCAAGCTATGTTTAACAGTGCACCTCTGACTATTATCCAAAGCATTTCGATTCCTGTTACAAGACGACGGTAGGATCTCAAAAACTTTATGGACGGTCTTATAAAAGGTTAAAATGTACTCTCTCTTGGACCAATAATCAGCCAAAGTCCAAAAAAGTGAATGTCTATGGAGAAACACTTCATATAGGCTCAAACACAAGCCCATGACGAAGCTCACCTGAATCATGGTGAAGCTTGCCTAAGTCTTTGCGAAGCTTGCCCAAGTTATATTGAAGCTCGCTACTATGAGCAAGTCAAAGTAAAGCTTCAAGAAAAGTTTTCCCACAACGAACTTCACCCCCAATAATCCACGTGGCCCCCATCATCCACACTCTAAGGGAAGTGGGCTACCCATGTTCTAGTGAAGTTCGTTAGAACAAACATTGAATGGTTCTCTCTATTACCTCCTAAGTTAATAGCTAATAGCCACCAAATTCATATTTAATGGGCTCCCCCCCTCCCCCCTCCTCCTCTCAGCCTATAAAAAGAGGGGAGATTGCTTATTTTTGGGCACTTTACACTTGGCAATTTTACACAACTGGAAGAACTCGGCAAGTTAGCAACTCAAAATAGCTACTCACTTGCAGGTTTTAGGATCTTCGAAAAAGCATCGGTAATTTTTAACCAGTAGAAGACCCAACGCTTTAGTCAGATCGTCAATGGAGTATAAGGTCAACGCTCCATCAGCACACAAAAAAGGACCCGGTTAATAATTTTTTTTAATTCTTTGAAGTTGTAATCTGCGTTAGTTATAACTCAAAGACCCGAAATAGTGATGGGTAAAGCTTTGCATAAGATCGAGTTCATCACACGAAGCATACACATTAAGTCAAAGAAGTTTTGCACATTGTCGACTGGGTCACATCCGCCTTTGTATTTCTCAATATGCGGCATTTTAAACTTGGGATGAGGAGCGTTCATGATTTCATCAGAGAGTGGAGTGTTTTCTCCAATGATGTCGGCCATCATGTTAAAAATCTAGTTATAACCAGGAATTCGGTTAGCCACAAAAGGGTTTATTATAGTTGTTAGGGCCTTGGTTGCATAAGTATACCCCATCCCTTGCGACACCGCTCACAGGTCGTGACTAGGATCACGACTCAAGCTTTGGCATGATGTGTCTTGATGCTGAGGAGATGCTGGGGACTGACAGTAAAACAGGGTTGATGCTACGGTGGTTGAGGGGTGGTCTCTATGACTAGCTTTTCATCTCCCTACTACTGGGATTGCTACTTTGGGATAGGTGATGAAGAAGGCTAGAGAGGAGGGAAACGACTAAGGAGATTGCTTGTAAATGAGGGAACTATTGTTAGAGCGATTGTGCTAACCTGTGAAAGAACTCAATTGGCCCCTAGTGGCATAGCTGGTGCGGGAAGATTATTCGAAAGTATATAAGCTAGGGATCTGAGAACAATTAGGATCAGCCATTTCCTCAAGAGAAGAAGAATTGACCCCACGGTGAGTGCCAAACTGTTTATATCTGAACGTTAATTTGTGAGTATAGTAACTGTAGGGTGAAAAATTTGATTTCCCGGAAACAGGGAGTTTCGTTTGTATTGATAAGAAAGCTTATTACAAACTAACAAATCAAATGTTTACAACAGAAGCAGAGGGAAAGCCCTCTTTGTTTTGTGTGGGGACTTTAGGTGGCTGTAGGACGCTTCGCTCGATGCTCGTGTTGAGTCTGCTTCCCTTGGACCGTTTGAATGAGGTTGCTGGAGAGCTTCAGTACGCAGTAGAAGTTCGAATCGATGGAGTTCGGGTCTGCTTAGTTCGCCGGCGATCGGAGCTCAGAACTAGGCAGTGGTGCTGTAATGCAAGGATCTACTAACAGCTTGGTCTCAACTAGTTTTCTCCAAGTTTTGCGACCTCTTCTCCAGTGTGCTGGAAGGGGCTTTTAAATGGAAGGAGGACAGCTTGACTCATCCTTGAATTATGGGATGTGACCACATTTTCTTCAGAGACGTCTAGCTGCTCCTCGATACCATGAATGGTCATTCGAGGGATTGTGCTTTATGTCCTGTCACCTAAAATGGGAAGGCCCATCCTTGTATATGAGGCAACGGCCGTCTGATATCTGAGCGGACCTGACCAGCATTAATGACCCGCATTTATGAGTTCGCAGAGTGATGAGGCGTCTGTCCGATCACTCGTACTGTGCGTGACCGTCCGGCATGCTTTGAGCACGGTATTTTCTCCTTTCCGATCAGGAGAGGCGGTGAAGTAGGTGCACAGTACTTGAGTGGGTCTAGCCAACTTGCCGAGTGCCGGCGGATCCAGCTCCTGACTTAGACAACTGAGGTGAGTCACATTTATGAATGCTCAGGTTGACTCGACACATGTCCAGTCCTTCGTGCTGTGCGTACTGCGAGCGGCCGTTTGACGGTCTTGGGGTACTGTGCTCTCTCCCTTCGGGGCGAGAGGGATGGGAAGGTCCATCTCAGCACGTGGGGTAGCGGATACCCAGCTGTACTGATGGTCTTGGGGCTTGCTGGCGGATTCGACCCTGAACTCGGGCAGGCGAGTTGAGTGAAAGGCGAACTTCCACCATCCTGATCGATCTTAACTTATGCTGGCGAGCCGACCGTTAGGCGAACTTAGAATTGAGCATATCTGACGTCTACGCGATTTAGGCCCGTGCCAGAGAACTGAGCATGCGAGCTCTTCTCGTAGGCAAATTTCCTATAAGCCTATAGAGGTATTTTTTACCGTCTACAAGACCCCCTTCAAAGTTTTCAGACCTAAACTGGCTCGCGTGTGGTCTGGAATACTTTGAATGAAGAAATTTTCGGCGAAGTAGGCGCACTTGCTTTCTTTTAGGATTTTTAGCAAATCCTCAGCTATCAACGGGTTTGATGTGCCTTTACCGATTACCGTTTGAATCGATCGGTTTAGCCATACTATTCCCCTCAGTATGATGAGTTGTCGAACAGTTTCTCTTAGGCCTAATGCTAAGATTTCCGCTCTAACCCTTAGCCGTCTGAGGCGTGGGTTTTAACCGTTTAAGCGAGGTCATTCTATTGGCTTCGTTTGTAATTTTACCTTTAGTGGCGAGTGAATCGTCAAGGCGAAATTAGTCTTCGGGGAGCCAAGTTTCGTGCAACTCGCGGGGTCATGCCAAGTATTTGCAGGTGAAATGCTTCCTTTTTGAGGCGGGCCCAGATCTGACGGGAGATGAGCCACGTGTCTGCCGATAGGGCTTTGTGCTTCCCAGCTAAGGCGGCGCGGTCTCATCGGGTCATCGTGACTTGACAACACGATTTTCGTGTGTTTCGCCCCGCGACGCATCGTGGCCGTGGTTTTCGAACTAAACCGTCGGATGCACCCGCCAACCTTGGTTCCTTCGATATACCGAGGGTGATCTGGACCGTCGAATTTGATCGTGGCCACGTCTCCTGTCCGTTAGGGTTTTCGCTTTTCGAGGGCAGTCGTGGCCACGTGGACAACTCCGCCCTTCTAAGTCAGCCATTTTCCTCCATTGGGAGTTACCGTGCTCTCAAATCTCGAAAGGAACCTCCAAGGAAAGAATTCCCGCTTTATCCTACAATGGCTCAGAAATCTAAGAGGTGCAAAGTGAGGGGTGCAGGCCCCGGACGTTACTCCGACCGTCTCTCCGCCAGCATGCCTGCCGGTGCTCTGGAGTCGCGCCCAGGTATGTTGATGGGTTCGTTGGACGATCTCTTGTAGGTCTTAGGCGTCGGATTTTTAGGGAGATGAGTGTTACCCATTATGCTTGGTAGCTTCCCCGATTTGGGGCAAAGTTTGCCCTATTTGCCCTTAGAGGATGATTATTGCCTCTGCAGGCGAATCCTTCAGTGGGGAGGAGGCGAACTCCCTTTTCGTAAGGCGAGTTCGGCCCTTTCCTATTAAAGGGGAGTATAGTCTGTACGGATAGACCTCGTTCGAAGTGGGTTTCCCCTTTCGATAGGCGATTTCGCCCTCCTCTGTTTGATAGGCGATTTTGCCCCTACAACGGATTTTGTCTCGATTGACTTTTTATTTCTTGTTGCAGTGACCTTTTCCGATGAGGCTTTCCCGGAGGGGGCCGTCGAATTTGATCGTGGCCACGTCTTCTGTCCGTTAGGGTTTTCGCCTTTCGAGGGTAGTCGTGGCCATGTGGACAACTCCGCCCTTCTAAATTAGCCATTTTCCTCCATTGGGAGTTACCGTGCTCTCAAATCTCGAAAGGAACCTCCAAGGAAAGAATTCCCGCTTCATCCTACAATGGCTCCGAAATCTAAGAGGTGCAAAGTGAGGGGTGCAGGCCCCGGACGTTACTCCGACCGTCTCTCCGCCGGCATGCCTGCCGGTGCTCTGGAGTCGCGCCCAGTTATGTTGATGGGTTCGTTAGACGATCTCTTGTAGGTCTTAGGCGTCGGATTTTAGGGAGATGAGTGTTACCCATTATGCTTGGTAGCTTCCCCGATTTGGGGCAAAGTTTGCCCTATTTGCCCTTAGAGGATGATTACTGTCTCCGCGTGCGAATCCTTCAGCGGGAAGGAGGCGAACTCCCTTTTTGTAAGGCGAGTTCGGCCCTTTCCTGTTATAGGGCAGTATAGTCTGTACGGATAGACCTCGTTCGAAGTGGGTTACCCTTTTCGACAGGCGATTTTGCCCTCCTCTGTTTGATGGGTGATTTTGCCCCTACAGCGGATTTTGTCTCGATTGACTTTCTTCCTTTTTTTTTCTTGCAGCGATCTTTTCCAATGAGGCTTTTCCGGAGGGTGTAGCCGTTGGCCACGCTGGGGCTATGAGTTACACGGCACCTTCTTGATTTCCCTCTTTGGCTCCAGTACCCGTGTTCACCGCTGATAAGCCGCATGGTCTGATACAGAGGGTCACGGACAGTCATCATTTGACACTACGCGAGCTGACGACCAATGCGGCGCTGACAGATGAGGACAGGGCAGAGCTGCCGAAGCCTCAATTTTTGTTCGGCGACTCTATGACCGACCCTTCCGTCCTGTTGCTCAAAGAGAGCCGGTGGTTCCGCATGGTAGAGGGGACTCATTACTACCTCCCCAGCATGTCGAGAGGGTTTTCAATTGTCGAGCTGCGATCCCTCGCGATTCCTCGGATGATGAACTGAGATTTGACCCCCACTCAGGACGGGGTCACTTGTGGCATCTTTACGGGCTCTACGGCTGGGTATGGAGTGGAGAGCTCATGTAAGCGCGTGACGGGTCTGCGCCCTAGCTTAGTGTCTGCTGAACTGCCCG
>NC_033796.1:71939382-71943603 GCF_001876935.1 Asparagus officinalis
TGACCCGCCTGTGGGGGAGTCGACAGCGGTGGCAGAGACCTTCCGTCACCGCTTCTTCCGAGTTGGTGGGAGTTTTCCCCCGAAGGACTTTAGAGCCCCGGGGTGGGTCTATTCTGCACCTGGAAGCGACACGTGGTGGTCCAAGATTACCGACTATGTTCGGGCCGAAAACGCTGACCTCAAGGACACAGAGCTGTATGTGGCCATCGAGGCCACTCGACATGGCCTGCGGATCAACGCTTCTCAGTTCCATAGCATCCTGAAACTGTATTACGCGGAAAGCGGCACATTTTTCACCCCCAACGGTGAGCTTGGTATCACCCCTTACGAGATGTACGACGTGTCGGGGCTGCCTCTGGGAGACTTTCCTTACGAGGAGTACGTCCCCGATCAAAATGAGATCAATCAGCTGTCGGACCATTCCTCTTTGGCGGTTGAAACTCTGTGGGAGTTACTCTGCCACTACCACATATGCCTCAGTACCTTAGGGGCCTCGGATCATAAGGGGAAGAAGAAGAAGACCCCGGGGATCAGCCATAAGAATTGGGCTGATTATCTGTTCCCGGGGAACGATGTCAAGGGGAATCCCGCTCTCCCGTTAGGCACGTGCGACCAGCCCGAAGTGGAGGCGAGGACAGCTAAAGAAGGAAGCACCATTCCACCATCAGGCGAAGTTTCTCATCTCGGGGAAGGCGCTGCTCGCGGGGTACCTCATGTTATGGCTGAAGAGGTGCGTAATCCCCACTCACTCCTTTGAGGCTCTTCCTGTGGAGGTCGTGTATCAGGCGGTTTGCCTAGCTCACGGGAAGTCTTATTCCCTGGTATCGGCGACGATAGCGTGCATTCACCGGGGGTTCCGCACTCTGACGGCACAATTCTGCCGTGTGTCGGTCCTCGACAAGGGGGAAGGAGAAGTTATCAGAACCCCCAATCCTAGGGTGGGGTTGCCGTACACCTACTTGATGGCATGGTTCGTATATTATTGCGAATGTTTGATGAGCACCTCGGCGGCGCTTCAGGGCGACAAGTTTGTACCCTTCGTCCAGCGCTTGGAGAGGTGCTCTTGGAAATGCAAGGACATCCCTGATGCAAGGAAGACGCTCTCCCACTTCGGGCATTATAATTTTCGCTGCTCCTTCCCTTATTTCAGCGGGGGCGGATATGGAGAATCTCTCAGGGATGCGCCGATGGCGGATCACTACACGGTCCTCACTCGTGGTGCCTTTCGCTGGTTGGTGAACATCCGACCGGGGTATCACATTCTGAGAACGGGCCCTACATGCTATCTCGAGCCATACATCCCTTGCAGGTTTGCCCGCCAGTTTGGGTATGATCAATTGTATGTAGGCAACGCCAACCCCCGCCTACACTTCGAAGGAGGACTGGTTGACGGAGCTCGGGGATGGTTCTGGACCCATGCTGGAGATACCCAGGCTCGTTTTGAGTTGCCCACGAAGGACCGCGATTTACACTACATGCTCTTATACTGCCGGTGGTATCGGGGCGCTAGCGCTACTCCTGCTAATTTCTGGTTCCAGATCTCATGTCTGGTGGAACGCGATCGTCCTGTCAGGGGTTCTCTCCGTTCTTCAAGGCGAAGGGGCCACCAAACTGCTAAGGAATTATTCTCGGAGGATCTAGTGGAGGACCCTGAGAGCTTTGACGCTGGTTTAGACGAATCTGAGGCTCCTGAAGTTCGAGCTCCAGTCCAGAGTCCGACAATCGGACAAATAGGGGCGCATCTGCTATCCCCGAGTAGCTCGCTCCTCTCGAAGCATCAGCGGGAGGCAGTGGCCGAGAGTTCCCGTGTGGAGGCGGCCAAGAAGACCCGCTGTGATGAGACAGTCGAGACCGTCCGAGCGACAGGGGGTCGGGATGACGTTTCTCCGATAAGGAGCCCCGGGGTGGCTCCGTCTGGGTCTGGAGCCGTGCCGCCCGCCTCTCCTGCTGCATCGGGGGAAGTTCAAGAGACTTCGAAGGGCGCTTCTCCACAGTCTGGCGTGAGGCCACAGACGAGAGTCCCGACGGCTTCTGCGTCTGCATCAGGAGGTAATCTTTGCGATAGTATCCTTGGCCGCAATGTTGATCTTCCACCTTTTGACATTGGTATTGGATCTACGCAGGTGCGGTCGAGAAAGTGATCTACGTTCCTTCCGACGAAGAGGAAGAAGCTGGAGACGATGAGGGGCTTACGGGCTCGGGTAAGCGTGGGCCCTAGTGTTGTTAGCCTTTCTGTGTTAGGGGTTTCCCCCCCCCCTTTTTTTTTGTTAACGTTCCCCTTATACCCGCTGCCGAACTTTCTAACGTGGCTACAGGTAAGGAGGGCCTAACCACTTGGGCGAGTCATCCAAGCGAATCGGAGGCGGATGACGACGACGCCTCAATACATGAGGCCCTGTCGAGCGAAGAGGAAGTATTGGTTTCTGCAGGCCAACAAAGGGGAACCTCCCCTTTCGAGGGAGCACCGGTCGGGGGTGAGCGCTCGGTGCGAGAGTCTCCAGCTCGAGGGGACACCCCTATGGGGCTGATGGCCACTTCCTTATCGGTGGTGACCGGCGACTCCGCTACTGCTGCTCTGGCGGCATCAGTGACTGCTCCTGTTCTGGCGGCGCCAATCGCTGCTTCTGCGATCATGACCACTGGTACCCCGATTGTGGCATCGTCCTCTGTCGAAGATGCTGCTCTCTCTCCCTTGGAACGCTGGCGAAAGACGCAGGTGGCGCGAGCTCTGGCCAATTTTGAAGATACTTTGGCCCACTGCACCCGGCTGGTCTTGGAGGAGAATTGCCCCTTCGAAGAATTCAAGGAAGTTCTTGAACACGATGCGTCCTTCTTGCGTAAGAGGCTCGGCGCTACCGCGGCGAGGCCCTATTTTCAGCGTCTGAACGAAGTGGAGGGGGCTGTTCGGCAGCTGCTCGCTCTTCGTGCGGAGAGTTCCACTCTTGTTGATCTCGCCTCCCGCGAAGTTCGAGTGGCTATGGCAGATCGTGATCGCCGCCTGAACGAGAACATGACGCTAGAGTTGAAGTTGTCAGCAGAGTCGGAGCAGGTCAAAGCCGAGGATGCACGGGTGGCCCGCGATGAAGAAACGGTCGATAGCCAGTTCTCCCGACTCTCCTTCGAAGTAGAGAGGCTGAAACAGGTTGTAGCCGAAGCACAGGCTGCCCTGGCCGTTCAAGAGAAGGCTCGTGATCACGTGGCAAAAGAGTTGGAGGGCGTTAAGTCTCACCGGCGATTGACCACTGGCTCTGTTGAGGAGAAGGATCGATCTCTCAAGGATGTCAGAGAGGCTATTCAGGATTTGATCTCATGCACAGAGGAAGATATTCGTCGAGAGGTCCTAAGGAGGCTTTAGCTTCACCATGCTGAAGAAATTCGTGAGGCGGAACTGAGATTAAAATCCTTGTAATTCGCCTTTAATTTTCCGCTTGTAATAGGACTTCTTTTTCACGAATGAAATTATCCCTTTTGTTTTTGGCCTATTGTCATTTGTGTGTGTGATCCATTTTCGTAATCATGCATTGGTCAGAATTTGGCCGTAAGAGAATCTCAACTGTAGAGGAATTCTTGCCGGTGAGTTTCTGCTGCAAGTTTACTTCTTCTGCAGGCGAATTTTGTTCGCAGGCGGATTCGCAGGAGTTAACGGCGAACCTGGCTCTGACCGGGTTCTGCTTTCAGTGGGCTACGTGTTAATCCACGTGTATGCCGGTTAAGGAGACGTGGGCTAGCCGTTTCGCATTAAATGCGAGGTAGTGGGCCTTTTCGTCCCTCGCGCCCGATTCGGGCCGTTGTTGCAGATCGTGGTCGTGAACCGTCAGATCTTGTTCGTCCTTACCCTTCAACTGCTTTATCCCCGAACGGTCTAATCGAATATTGAGTAACCGTCTAGGACTCGTAGGGTATTTAACGCCCCTACTCTCTATTGAGGGGATCTACAGCCTCTTCATCATCTTCCCTCATAAACCCGGATTTTCGTTTTCCTCCTTCTCCTGATGGCACCGAAGGTGAAGAGGGTCGTTTCCAAGAAAAGGAAGGAGCCGTCTTCTTCAGGCGCTGCTGAGGCCGCCGTGGCTGAAGGTATCTTCCTGCTTCGACTTTCGCGTGAGCTTAGTAGGTATTCCTCCTCTGATTCTTCCCTGTATTGTTGTCGTGTTTTACAGGTCAAGAGGAGGCGTCGGCTGCCGAGGAGCATCCGGCCGAGCCTATCCTGATCTCGGACGA
>NC_033796.1:71943786-71944619 GCF_001876935.1 Asparagus officinalis
GAAGGCCGTGCGAACTCCGCTGCTCCTGATCCCGCTCCCCAGCCGGGAGCCGAACCCTGCCTCGAAATTCCGCCCATCACGGCGCTCGCTCCGGGCCAAGAGCCTGTTCCCTCCGAGTCCTTGTCCTGGCAGGCTCGCATCGAAGAGTTCGAGAGCGCCGTGAGGCAGGTGATTTCCCTTGTCGAACTCGGCATGGGCAGTTTCGACAGCTTCAGGCAGTCCCTCTATGATCGCGTGGCTGATCTACAGTGATCAGGTGAAAATCAGCTTGCTACTCGTTGCGTGCGTGAACTCCGTCTCTTGGAGCCACACATGATAGAGTTAGAGACCTTGCTACGGGAAGGTCCGGAAGCCAACATGGAGTCTTGCCTGGCTCATGTCAGGCATCAGGACGCCCTGGAGCAGGAGACCCGTTCTAAAGAAATAGCGGATTTGGAGTCTGTCACCAACTTTTGGGTGGGTCAACAACATCTGCTAGAGGAGCAAATTATTGACCTCAACCGCACCATGGCTCGCCTGAGGGCCGAATTGGGACAGGCGGAGGCGAAGTGGAAGGGGCTCCAGTCTGACGTTATAAAGGTCAGTAAGAATGCTGAGGCGGAAACTCGACGCCTGCAAGCCTTGCGCCAGACAGATGCTGCCGCCAGGTCGAGCCGTGAGGACCGAATTCGGAAGGCTGCTGAAGGTAAAGCTCGGGAAGACCACGCGAGCCGGGTGGAGGCAGTCAAAGAAGAGATCTCCACTTTTAGCGTATTCGACTGAGACCTTTGTTTTATGATTTGTGTTAAGACATTTTGCTTATGACTTGTTTGTTTATGAAGTCATAACTTTGT
>NC_033796.1:71945426-71959380 GCF_001876935.1 Asparagus officinalis
CTGAGGGTGTCGGTTCTTCTGCCACCGTCGTCGACGTCGGCGCTCCAGCTGCTGCCCCCGCGAGCCCGATCCAAGGGTCTTATGTTCCGAACCCCGTGGCTCACCCCGCTTTCGTGCCGCTCCAGCACTTGGTGGGTTTGGTGCACAGGATCGCCCTCTCTGTCAGCGTGGGTGATGGTCGATACTACGATGCGCTTCCTCTTGTGGAAGCGGGCTTGGAGGCGGTCCGCCGCGCGGGCGATGCCTCGCTCACACGGCGATGTGAGCAGGACCTTGAGCGTGTGGAGGGGTGGATGTACCGCCTCGAGGAATTGGCCTATGACGACCCCTCCGACGTGTCGCCGCCTCTCTCGCTGTATCAAGTGCTCGAGCGCCAGGAGCGGGCAAAGCGGATTCGGGCAAAGGAGGCCGAGCTCAAACGTCTGCGGAAGCGACATCAAGCGGTACTGGACCGGATGGAGGCTTACTTGGACAGGGCCTTCTTTGAGGACGCCGGCTCTCTTCGCGGCGAGGCGAAGCTGCGGGAGCGTGAGCTTAAGGCGAGGAGGCTCAACGAGGCTGCTGCGACGGTGGACCAGGAGCTCCAACTCCTTCGCCAAGAGGAAGAAGCCAGCGAGGTGGACTTAGCCAAGCGGTAGCAGGAGCAAAAGGAGAGGGCGGAGCGTGCGAAGATCAAAGCCAAGATCGGCTCGTTCAGCCTGCTGAAGTTTTTGTAACTCTCATGCCGCATGGCGACCTTTCTTTTGTTCTTTTTTGTTGTTTTGTCAACTCAATTGGTGCCTCGGGCATCACAACTAAACTGAAAACTTATGCAAATTTCGTCCGTTGTGGCTCTTTTGCTTATCCTTGCTTTACATGCACAGTCTTCCTTTTTTTCTGTGCTGTCTGGCATCTGAGTTGAACTTGGCGAGCCCTCGACTATCTTGTTTTGGACTTAGTCGTTTTAGGCTCTTGCTCTGCCCTCGGTTGCTTACAGCGGGGGATCAGATTAACCCCGATTTTCGCGTTGTAGCTCCAATGGGATCAAGAGAGTAACACTTGGTTTGCAGCAGAGAACAATCGTTCGCTCCTGCGGCCAACTGAAGAACTCAACTTCGACTCGCCTCTCGGCGAGTTGTTGCTTGGGGAATCGACAGACGGATTGTCTGCCGAACCGCCTTCGACAATTGTCATCATGTGGGAATGTGACAATTGATTGTGGTAGGAGTCATCGCCTGGTAGACTCTACCCATCAGTTATCCTAAAGCAATGTTAGGACATCTGGAATAGGTCAAATAGTTCAGGGACGTAGGAGTGTGACTATTGACAGAAGTAATGGCACGTCGCATGGTAGACCATTACTTAGGCTGTGTTATTCGTAAGAATAACGGTGCCAATCATCAGAGGTGATCATTAACTTGATGGGGTCTTGTCGCGACTGGAGCAACTTGTGGTGACCTACCATTCTTCAAAAGAGGATTGGTAAGTAGATTGTGTCAGAGGTTTAATGTTAACGTGACAGGGAATGTCGTGATTGGAACGACTTTGAGGACCCACCACCCTTTAGAAGAGGATTGGCGAGTGGATTGTGTCAGAGGTTTAATGTTAACGTGACAGGAAATGTCGTGATTGGAATGACTTTGAGGACCCACCATCCTTTGGAAGAGGATTGGCGAGTGGATTTTGTCAGAGGTTTAATGTTAACGTGACAGGAAATGTCGTGATCGGAGCCACTTTGGTGGATTCGCCATCTCATTGGAGAAGATAGGCGGATTGGATGTGTCTGTCGTGATGTGAACGACTTTAGTGGATTCGCCATCTCATTGGAAAAGATAGGCGAATTGAGTTCCGCCAGAGGCTTTCGCCAGAGCGGGTGAAGTAGGAACAGTTTAGCCTCGTGTACCAGTTGGAGGGTGTGAGGGCCAGTTTAGACTCTTGCACTCGTGGGAGTTTGTGAAGGAGAACTAGGGGTAGTACTTCTTCAGATACTTGCCGTTGATGGGCATCATGATCTTATCACCATTCGGTTTGACGAGGCGATAGGCGCCGTTCGAGTAGACTGTCTCTACTACGAATGGTCCCTCCCATTTGAACTGGAATTTCCCCTTCTTCTTGGAAGTGAGGATCATTGGTCGACGAACGGAGAGCACCAACTCTCCCTCTTTGAAGGCTCGGCGTTTGACTTTCTTGTCGAAGCTCTTGGCCATTCGAGCTTGATAAAACTCAATGTGCTGCTGAGCTTCCAGTCGCTTGTCGTCCAACGCCTCGAGCTCTGCCAGCCGCAGTTGGTGATTTTCCTCGACCGTCATCCCTGTTGCTAGGGCGACACGGAGGGATGGAATCTGAATCTCTAATGGCAATACAGCTTCACATCCGTATACCAATGAGTTGGGCATGGTGCCAGTCGGTGTGCGAACCGTCGTGCGATATGCCCATAGGCTTTCGCCTAGCTTTTCGTTCCAGTCGCGTTTGCTAGTGGAAGTCAGCTTGGTTAGGATCTTGATGATCGTTTTGTTGAAGGCCTCGGCCAAACCATTCGCTGAAGGGTTGTAGGCCGTAGAAGAGAGGTTCTGTATTCTGAATTTGTCACAGAACCTGGTGAATGCATGACTAACGAACTGCGTGCCATTGTCATGAATGATACGTCGGGGTACGCCGTATCGGTATATGACATGGTGCTTGATGAATTTGATCACGTCGCTAGTCTTGACTTCTCTTAAGGGGACGGCTTCGGCCCACTTCGAGAAGTAATCGGTGATCGCGAGGATGAAGCGATGGCCTTTCGCCGATGGTGGAGAGATTGGCCCAACTATGTCCATTCCCCATGCTTCGAAGGGCCAAGACGCCCTCGTCGGATGCAGATCCTCAGGAGGCTGGTGCATGTAGTTGGTGTGGATTTGGCATTCATAACATCACTTTGCATAAGCGACTGCGTCAGTAGCCATCCCAGGCCAAAAGTAGCCTATCCTTCGTAGGCGATCCCATAGTTTGGGTCCAGGCTGATGAGCTCCGCATGCGCCGTCATGCGCTTCGCGTAGGGCCTCTTGTGCCTCTGCCTTTGAAAGACAGCGAAGCAACAATCCGTCGTATGACCTCCGATACAACGTTTTAGTGGTTGAATTATAGTAGAACCTCGAGGCGCGCCGTCGGATAGACTCTCGTTCCTTCGCGTCTTCGGGCAGCATGCCGTATAAGACATAGTCGATGATCGGGAGACGCCAGTCTTCCTGATCGGGCTGATCCGGGGCTTGATGAGTGGCGTTCGCCTCTGGGACGTCTCTTAGTCGAAAAAGTTTTCGGTTGTTGACAGTGACTTGTTGGGTCATTCCCAAAGGCTGGGCTAAGTTAGCCGCCAAGGATGAGAGAGCATCCGCATGGGTGTTCTTTGAACGGAGCACGTGTTCAATGCAGAAACTCTCGAATAACTCCACTAGTCTGACGGCCGCTCTATGGAGTGGGATGAGATCCTCATTCCTGACTTCATATTCGCCAGTCATTTGTTTAACGATGAGTTGGGAATCGCCGTAAGCCTCCAGGTGCTTGATCTCTAGCTCCTTGGCCAACTCAAGCCCTGTGAGCAACGCGTTGTACTCAGCTACGTTGTTGGTGCATGGTTCCGTCAAGGAAAAGGCCCGGGGTAACACGTGACCATGCGGAGAGGTGAGGAGCACCCCCACTCCTGCAGAAATAGAGCCGCTCGCGAGACGCGCCGTCGAAGAACATCTGCCACACCTCTGGCGACGAAGTCATATTGGCTTCGGGAGGTTCATCTGGCAGATCTTCGAATAGATCGGTCTTCACCCCCAGCGGGTGACTAGCCATGAGATCGCAGATGGCTTGTCCCTTGACTGATTTCTACGGCATGAAGTGGATGTTGTATTGAGAGAGCAGAAGCGCCCACCTAGCCAGGCGCCAGTTTAACGCTGCAGGTTGTGTCATGAAGACCCGAATGGGGTTCATCCGGGAAATGACATGGATTGTCTGGCCGACCAAGTAGTGCCGCATCTTTTGGATGGCGAACACTAAGGCTAAGCATTCCTTCTCGACCATTGGGTACCGTTGTTCGGCGCCCTGCAAGGTTCTGCTCAGGTAGTAGATGCCTTGTTCGTGGCCTGCATCGTCGTTTTGTGCCAAGAGGGCGCCTAGAGAATGTTCCATGGCCCGTATATATATGAGGAATGGCCTCCCTGAGATTGGCGCCGCAAGGACAGGCGGATTTGAGAGATAAGCTTTGATCTCTTCGAAGGCCCTTTGGCAAGGCTCGTCCCAGACGAAGGAAGTTCTTGAATAGCTCGTACCTTATCTGGGTCAATTCTGATCCCTTTCGTCGTGACGATGAAACCGAGGAATTTACCGCTAGACATCCCCAAGAATGACTTAGTAGGATTCATCTTGAGCTGGTGAGTCCTCATGAGTTCGAACATCGCCTTCAAGTCTTGGAGGTGATCCTCCTTGTGGCGACTCTTCACGACCAAGTCGTCTACATAGCATTCGACCGTCTTTCACAGATGATCTCGAAAGATCATGCTCATAGCGCGCTGGTAGGTTGCGCCGGCGTTCTTGAGTCCGAAAGGCATGACAGTGTAATAGTACACCCCCATGGGGGTTCTGAATGTAGTGTGCTTCTCGTCCTCGGGGTGCATTTTGATTTGGTTGTACCCCGAGAAGCCGTCCATGAATGACATCCTCTCGAATCCGCACGTGTTGTCGATGATGACATCCGTGATGGGCAGAGGAAATTCGTTTTTAGGGCACACGGCGTTGAGATTCCTAAAGTCGATGCAGATGCGGATCTTACCGTTCTTCTTCAAGACTGGAACAATATTCACCACCCAGTCGGGGTGTTGCTCCTCTCTGATGAAGCCGGATTCGATCAGCTTCTTTACTTCAGATTCGATCGCCTCCATGATTTGGGGGTGAACCCGCCTCTGCTGTTGTTTGATTGGCTTGGCGTCAGGGCTGATGTTGAGGCGATGCGTGGCGACCCGCGGGTCCAAACCGGGCATGTCCTCATAATTCCAGGTGAAGATGTTAATATATTCCCGTATGAGGGCGATGAGATCCTCTTTTTCTTGAGGGGGCAGACTGCCGCTAATGAATATGGGCTTGGGATTCGCCTCAGTACCCATGTTTACCTGGAGGACTTCGTCTTTAGTTGGTGGTTCGCGCTGTTCGAAGCGACTGTTCCACTGGGCGTTAACATGGCGATCCCACGTTTCGTCATAGAGTGGAAGTTGTTCATCCTCTGCCATTTCGGCAGGATCCACCGTAGCCATGTTGACTGTAAGGCTATCGAACAGATCCCTTACACTGACGTCTGAGTCCCAAATCCTCGTCGACGTAAAAACACAAATCTGACGAGGAGGAGGAGTAGCCTAAGCCTCTCCGAGTACTGTTGAAGTAATTTGAGGGCTTTCCTTTGGGGACGTAGGCGGGTTTGATGACCGTCTTATGTCCTCGGCCGTAATTCAGGCCCTCCAAGCGAGTGAGGTCATACCACATGTCGCTCATCATGCGTTTCGCCACTCGACTGTATTGCGAAAACTGGGGCGCTGGGTCTTCATCCTCCGATTCGTCCCATAGCGTGCGTAGGGGATGATCGATTCGACCGAAGATGATGTCTTTTCGATACCTACTCCGTGCTGGCACGACGAACACAGCTTGCGATGACTTGATCAGCTGTGTTTTGGCGACGTACGATGAGCACACCGGCAAGTGTAGGGAAGACTCACTGTAGAGTGCCGACCATAAGTTATTGGGTGCGCCATCCTCGGACGTAGAGCAAAACGACAAATAAGCAAAGTCGGATTTCTCATTCATGATAAGTTTTTCCGCCTGGACGATGTTGGTTACATGGTGACTCTCGTAACCAATTACAATTGACTCGAAGTCATTCAGAATTACGCTGCCACCGTACTCCGGCTCGCTGTCCGCCTCATTACCACTCTCCAGTTCTTCTGCTGGTGGCTGGTCGGGGTCCTGGTACAACAGAGAATCCGCGAAGTAGTTCTCGACCCCTTTAAAGGGATGCTTGTCGGCCACTACTGTTCTTACCCGCTCGTAATCGTCCACGTACTTCAGGCACTGGTGTAGTGTGGACGGCACGATCCGGTTGCCGTGAATCCACGGACGTCCCAGGAGTATGTTGTAGGAGGGTTTGGCATTGATAACGTAGCATGCCACCTCCGTCTTCATGTCGCCTATTCGACACTTCAGGCGGATTTTGCCGAGCGGCCGAGTACCCATGGCGTTAAAGCCGAAGATGGTAGTCGAGGTCGAGGCTAGGCGCTTCGACGGTATCCCCAAGTGTTTGATTAACTTCAAGGGCACGATGCTCAGCGCAGACCCCGGATCAACCTGGATCCAATCCACTTTCGCCGAACCGACGTATCCTGTGAAGTACAGCGGCCGGTCATGGGACGTGCTCTTGATGAGCATGTCCTCAGGAGTGAAAGTGATGCAGGGGATCCGTCTCTCTGAAACTTGGCAGCAAGTCATACAGTCCTGTTTGGTCCCTGTTTCTTTTGAGAAATGGGTCGAGAACGCCTCTGCGTCGGCCAGCGCCTCTTGTAGGGCCTCCCGGGTAGGTCTGGATAATCGGAGAAGGTCATACATGGTGATTCACGCGGGGATACTTTTTAGTTGCGCGAGCACGTTGAACCGGTAAGGCTGGCGGCTTGAACTTGGTCCATCTGGATTGGGAGGGACTGCTGCGGCTGGCCTCGCGGGAGGTCCTGCCGGGTTTTCCGCCCTCGCGGGATATTCCTTCGCGAACTCCTTTCCGGCTCTCGTGGCGAAGACGTTGGTGTCTTCTTCAGAATCGGTTAGGGCAGTCATCGCCGCGTCATCTCTATCCAGGGTGGCATAGATAACGTTGCAGTGTTTTCCCTTAACCTTCTTGGAAGGACGCGCAGTCCACTGCTCATCGTTGAGGAGGTCCGGATGAACCCACATTACCTGCCCCGATGGCAGAGTTTGTGGGACCAAGCCCTTTCCCCGCTGGTTGTGAGGATCGTCATTAGTGATCTTCAAAATCGCTCTGGGGATAGGAATTATCCCCGCCGGGACTTGAACCTCCGGGAGACCCGTCCCAAAGCTCAAAGTGACCATGTTCGTCATCACTTGCTTTTGGACCTTCTCTTTCTTCAAAACCCCCGCGTCGTAGAGAGCCTGGAGTTTGTCCTTGAGAACGTAGCACTTGGTTGTGTGATGGCCAAGAAATCTGTGATATGCACAGTAACTTGGGTCACCGGTTTTGTCCGCCTCCTCAGGCTTGACGGCTTCCGGCAACTTAATCCGCCCACTCTTGAGTAGAGTGTCGAAGGTTGCCACCACCTGGTCTTCTTTGAAATCATATTGTCGCTGGGGGCGTGGTTCAAATTGCCTGGGTTTCGGCTTTTGAACGAACTTTGTCGCCGGGGCAGAGTCCACGGCCATAGCCTCTTTTCCTTTCAATCGAGGAGGGTTCTTTGGCGCCGCTGGCTCCGCTGCTCCCTTCTTGGATTGCGGCTCTTCGGCCTCCAGCCTCTTGATCATATTTTCGACTTGCTCGCCTTGGCGAACAAGTTCCTTCCAAGTCCGGGTCTCTACTGCCCCTATTTTGGACAGGATATGGATCGACAGATTGTTGCGGCACATCTCAATCAGCGTCGCCTCGGAAACTTGGTCCCGACAGTGGACTGATCGATTCCGAAATCTCTTCACGAAGTCGTTGACCGACTCCGATTTCCGCTGCTTCTCAGCAAGGAGAGTGGCCATTGACACGCGAGGAAAAGCTTTTCAACGTCGGCCCATGCCTTGATAGAGCCGGGCTCCAGTTTGCGGAACCATTCAAAGGCTACCCCCTTGAGGGTACCTATGAATAGTCGAGTGAGAATGGCGTCGTTCCCGGTAAGGAATCCGGTCTGCGCCATGAAGTAGTAGATGTGCTGAGAGGGCGACCCCTTGCCATCAAACTGTACCAAGCTGATGGGCTTGAACTTCGCTGGGTATGGGACTGTGTCCCATTCGATAGGGTAGGGACGTACCATCCCCAGCTTATTCATATTTTGCTGAAGCTTCAGCGCATTGAGTTGGTCCTGGAACTCGTCGAATCTTTTGTCATGGGTGCTATCCCCAGTGTGCGACGTTCCTATGGACGTTTTGGAGGAGTAATCGAACTGCCGATCATCCTCCGTCTCAGCCGCTGGATGGTGAGGAGGTACCCACTCCTTGTCCCTGGTTTGCCGGGGTAAGGGACGTTGGGTCCTCTTCTTCTTCTTCTTGTTCAGCAGTTGCTCCATCATTTCTCTTAGAGAGTCGATGGTCGCCTGCTGTTCCTCCAGCTTTTGAGCCATTGTCTGCTCAGTATCGAGTTCGATCATGTGCACTCTCGCCTGCGCGTCTTGACTTGAGCGCGATGTCTGGGATGTGGCCGCCGTCGAATGAAACTCGTCTTCACCGCAGGAGGGAGGTATTAAGGTGGAATAGTCAAACCCAATACTTGCCCCCCTGCGACTACGGGTTCGTTGGAATATGCCTTCCTATCGGCGTCGAGCGAACCGAGTGTTAGATCTCAGGACGGAGTCCGAGTCTGGCGAGTCGGAGAGTACCGCCTTCCCCTTATCCGTCATGTTAACTGTGGCGGATGAGAGCTCCAGGTCGTCAGCAGCACGTCTTTTCTGGTACGGCGCCTTCGATGGGAGGGCCTTGGTCGAGAGGACTTTTGAGAAAGTCTCTCAAACACCGAAGGTTTCGCCGTTCCGACGCATTGGCAGTCGGTGAGGACCGTGTGGATGAGTCTCTCGCAGTGGCACTGAGGATTCGCCTCGTGGATAGTGCGTTTGCGAGTCAAATATTCTCTGAGGTCTTCCACGGGCGGTTGGTGACAACCCCCAGCCTCAGAGGAGTCGCTCGGGTGAGCGGATGAGAGATTTTTAGACGCGCTCTCTGGTGCGCGTTGGGTGGAACGCCTTGGCGTTGGAGTTAGGCGATCTCGCCTTGACTGGCGAGTCTTCGCATTCTGACGAACTCCAGTGCGTAGGCGGGTCTCAACCCTACTTTTGGACGAGCGGTTTCGTGAAGAATCGCCCATCTCCTTGCTTTTACGTTTATCCGCCAAATAGTTATGGCGAGGCTCGTCAGCCTTCAAAGATTCGCCTACTCGGGTAGGCTCACTCCTCGGAAGTGAGTTATTCGCATCAGGGATATGACCTGAGAAGCGAAGTCTTCCCGAGCGGGCGGCTCTGCCTTCCTCGGTTAGCGCTCCTAACTTGGAGGGCCTCCCAATGTCGGGCAGTTTGCCTTCTCGCCTAGCGTTCCTCGGGCCCGTATGATGGCTCAGGCCGTTATGAGGAACGGAGGTTTGGACCTCCTGTGTCACTGTTGGTTAGTTCTCCTAGCGGGGAGAACGTCACCGCGAGCTGTGGCAGTGGGGTTTGTGCCGGAGCGAACCGGCGTTCCCTTCGGGGTAGGTGTCTGCGGGGATCGTTTGGCGACCCATTTGGCAGACCCTTGCCCTTTGCGCTCGATCTCCGGCTTGGCATTGATCGATTGCGAGGGAGCGGGTTCCCCCGACGAGACTCGGGTGGATCCCTCAGGTGCAGAGGCTTTGACCGTCTGAGGTCGGCCTCGGCGCACGACTCTGTGGCGTTTGCCACGACTCTGTGGCATTTGCGGGACGCATCGCCACCAGAGGAGGAGGAGGATAAGTACTCTTCGTACTTAGCCTGGTCAAACTCGATTTCTAGGGACTCCACGGTCGTCCCAACAGCAACCTCATCAAACTGAACCACCACCATTTCACTCGATGAAACAGCTTCTCCCACTGTGATCGCCATCTTCTGTAGGGTGAAATATTTGATTTCTCGAAAATAGGGAGTTTCATTTGTATTGATAAGAAGGCTTATTACAAACTAACAAATCAAATGTTTATAACAGAAGCAGTGGGAAAGCCCTCTTTGTTTTGTGTGGGGACTTTAGGTGGCTGTAGGACGCTTCGCTCGATGCTCGTGTCGAGTCTGCTTCCCTTGGACCGTTTGAATGAGGTTGCTGGAGAGCTTCAGTTCGCAGTAGAAGTTCGAATCGATGGAGTTCGGGTCTGCTTAGTTCGCCGGCGATCGGAGCTCAGAACTAGGCGGTGGTGCTGTAATGCAAGGATCTGCTAACAGCTTGGTCTCAACTAGTTTTCTCCAAGTTTTGCGACCTCTTCTCCAGTGTGCTGGAAGGGGCTTTTAAATGGAAGAAGGACAGCTTGACTTTATGGGATGTAACCACATTTTCTTCAGAGACGTCTAGCTGCTCCTCGATACCATGAATGGTCATTCGAGGGATTGTGCTTTATGTCCTGTCACCTAAAATGGGAAGGCCCGTCCTTGTATATGAGGCAACGGCCGTTTGATATCCGAGCGGACCTGACCAGCATTAATGACCCGCATTTATGAGTTCGTAGAGTGATGAGGCGTCTGTCCGATCACCCGTACTGTGCGTGACCGTCCGGCGTGCTTTGAGCACGGTATTTTCTCCTTTCCGGTCAGGAGAGGCGGTGAAGTAGGTGCACAGTACTCGAGTGGGTCTAGCCAACTTGTTTTCTCCTTTCCGGTCAGGAGAGGCGGTGAAGTAGGTGCACAGTACTCGAGTGGGTCTAGCCAACTTGTCGAGTGCCGGCGGATCTAGCTCTTGACTTAGACAACTGAGGTGAGTCGCATTTATGAATGCTCAGGTTGACTCGACACCTGTCCAGTCCTTCGTGCTGTGCGCACTGCGAGCGGCCGTTTGACGGTCTTGGGGTACTGTGCTCTCTCCCTTCGGGTCGAGAGGGATGGGAAGGTCCATCTCAGCACGTGGGGTAGCGGATACCCAGCTGTACTGACGGTCTTGGGGCTTGCTGGCGGATTCGACCCTGAACTCGGGCATGCGAGTTGAGTGAAAGGCGAACTTCCGCCATCCTGATCGATCTTAACTCGTGCTGGCGAGCCGACCGTTAGGCGAACTTAGAATTGAGCATATCTAACGTTTACGCGATTTAGGCCCGTGCCAGAGAACTGAGCGTGCGAGCTCTTCTCGTAGGCGAATTTCCTGTAGCTAATAAACTTTGAGACGTAGATCCTTAAACAAGTAGTAGACATTAGAGGCCCTAGAGGAGACTTCCCCCATCATGCCCTCCGATGCTCAAGTTAGCGATTGATAAAAATAGTATAAAGAGAAACACTAAAAAAAATTATGATTTAGATAGTCCAGCCTTAAAATGGTGGAAGAAGCATCTATTTATAGGAGACTGTGGGAGCAAATCAGTAATCCAACCCGACTGACAGAGTTGACATTTTACTTCTATTCACATGTGTCAATAGTCGTAGGGCGAACTAAAGGGGTTGCTTTCATCGCATTCAATGTGATAGAGACAGGGTGGCTAAGTATGGGCAATATCCGAGGAGTTATTATAACATCTAGCCGTGAATTTAATGCAATGCAAACTGGGTGGCAGAGGATGTGCGTCATCTAAGGAATCATCGTAACTTCTTGTCGCGCATTTAATGCAAGCAGCATTGATGATTCATTCATTTCCTTGCCTTGGAGTTACATTCTCTGGTGGAGTCTGACCTGAAGGCGTCTTTCGACTCAGACTCAAATTCTCTACGGTGGATTTTGACCTGAAGACATCTTTCGACTCAAACTTGGACAGCTGGACGGTCAACTTGGTTGATCAGGCTGTGTCTATATCTGGGTTGGGTCTTTTGGTCACATGATCTAACCCATCCGACTGACACTTGGCCAATTCTTAAGTTTTTATCAAACTTATGATTTTTAGGGCATAATACACTCTCATTAAAGTTGTTGTTGTTTTGAAAGCATTTGTTTGAGGTTTATCTTCGGCGAAGATTGAATTTGTCTTTCTGAGAACTAGAATGTTATAGGACAAATTCAAATCTTTGTCATACTTCTCCTATTCGAGTTACATGCCTTTTCTCTCAACATCCTCGATGCAAAGACCAACTCACGACGGCATACCCACGATCTGGAACTCGGGAGGGGCAGTCTTTTTTATTGTCTTAAAAAATACTAAATTTATATCAAAAAATCACATTTGATAATATCATTTTTTTTAAAGAATGTCCATAGTATCAAACTCGACAATCCAATCAAATATCATATATGAAATGATTGTTTAAGAGAAAGAAAAAGTTTGAAATTCAAAATTACCTCGCCTGAGATCGAATTTCTAAATCTCTAAAATCCGAATTACCTCGCTTGAGATCAAAATTCTAAGTTCCTGAAGTTTGAACTTTTGTTGGTTAGAGAGAATATTAGGGTTTATAAAGAGGGACTCAATATTCGGGTTTATAAAGTGGGACTCAAGTTGTAAAAGAAGAGGGAAAATCAAATCAGGGAAGGATTGTTGAACTACAGTAAATAGAACTTGATGATGCATCCTATAATTAGGGGTTGTTTGGTTCATTTCAATAAAATTGTGGAAATAAATTCCCTGACAAGAAACCAAATTTTAAAAAAAAATTAGGATATCTAAGGAATCCAAAACTTATGTTTGATATGGAATGATAAAGTAAAGAATATGAAAGCATATCCAAAACTCAAGTTTGTTTCATTTCCAAATAAATAAGAAAAGTTGTGAGAGGAAATGATGAGCTGGAATGAGTTGTCAGCTTTCTAGCTCATTTCCTAGCTAAAAGATAGGAAATGGGTTGTCCAAAAAAATTACTGTTTTCTCTCTTTTTAAGAAACATTTTCTTTAAAAAAATATGAAACAAACCCAACTTTTAGAATCCTAAAATGGCCAAAAACCTACTTTTTTGTCCAAATCCTAAAAAATACACATTGTTTTCAATAATTTAGGGTAAACCAAACACGCCCTTAATATACCTATGATTGACCCATTATTGTAACATATTTGGGCCTTATTTGTACTTTGAACGTTTGGGTGTTACTTCTTTTTTTAATGTTAAAGCTTTATTTGTTGGGCCAAAATGTTCATCTTAAATGAAAGTTGGCACGGGGGAAGTTCATACATAAGATAAGGAGAATCTTTTTTCCCCTTTTTATTTTCTTTCTTTTTTTTGGGCGGGGTGGGGGGAGGGGGCGGGGGGGGGCGCGGGGCGGGGTTGGGCTTGTTTTTTTTGGCCGGGGTGCTCCTAGCCCTCCTGCTTCCCGCTTTTATCATCTATTATATTCTATCTTTATTCGGCGACTTTCACGATATAATTCTCAAGGTTGTACTTGATATATGTAATTATATGCTAATCATCCTCATTCAATATATCAAGTCTTGCTTTTATATTTATCAAACTCCTTATCGACTCTACAGCTAATATATATATAAATTATAATATATATATAATTATATTACTATATATAATTATATATATATAATATATATCATTTCTGCCTGTATAAACAAAACACACATTAATTTATCTGAGTTTTGCATGCTCGTATGATTTTAGTGAAAGGTATGAGATTAGTAATGTATCCACTGGAAGGAAAATGCATCTAAACTTTATTGCAGATTCAGTTGCCTATTCTACACGAATTATCGTCACAGTGTTAGGTTTGAGTTCTATATTAGCATTCAGCTATGCATGTAAACTTATTTTCTTTTTGCGTGACATGAGTTAGTTACTTGGTTTATAACCCAAAATATGTAAGTGGTAAGTTTTAGACTTTTCAAGAGAAAACTGTTTTAGGAGTTCCTATAAAATGTAACTTTAATAATTCAAAAGCCAATGAACTTGAATTTTGTGCACTCAAAAAGATACTTAAGGTATTATATATTTGAACAATCTACATTCAAATTTCATCGACCATGTCTTTAAAACAGATTTAAAAAGATACCTCTGTACTAATAAATGTAGAGCTTTTAAAAGAAAGGGAGAATTATATTCATTTTATTGATGTGTTTATATACAAGTATGAGGTTATTAATCTAGTATCTCAAGTGATGTGGGACTAAAGAAAGAGAGCATGAATGTAGATATCAACAGTA
>NC_033796.1:71959391-71980856 GCF_001876935.1 Asparagus officinalis
AAATCAACAAAAGATAGTTTGCCAAGAAGAAATAGATGGTGTTGAATAGTATGACCCTTGGCGAAGAAGTCAACAAGTTGAAGATCAGTCTTCATATAGGGAAGGGTGATAGTGCTAGCGAGGAAATGATGACAAGTGAAATGACAATCTATCTTGATGTTCTTCATCCATTTGTGGAAGACCAGAATGTTGGCAATATTAATGGAGCTTATGCTACCACAGTGTAGAGGTGTTGTTGTTGGGGGAAGAAACTCTCATGTTGAGGAAGAGGCGTCGTAGCTAAACATTCTTGACTGTGGTGAATGCTATGGCTGATGGCTTCGTACTTGGATTTAGCGCTGGAGTGGGAGATGACATCTTGTTTCTTGGATTTTCGCGAAATAAGAGTCTCCAAGAAAGATACAGTACTTAGTGGTGGATCTGCGATTCATAATGTTGCCTGCCTAATCTAGATCATTTTAAGCACTAAGGGTGAGTGCCAAGGGGCTGAGAAGAAGAGTGCTCTCGCTGGAGTTGTCTCAAATGTAACGTGGTACTCAAAGTAATGCGATGACAAACTGACAGAGAACATACACGACATGTTAGATGTCGTGTGAGGTGATGGTGAGGTAAAACATACTGGAATAAGAGAGTCACCAAGAAAGATATAGTACCCGAAGGTAGATCTATGATCTATAATGTTGATAAAGTTAGAGCATTTTGGAGAAAACGAATAATTGTATTCATTATATTGAGGTGTTTGTATACTAGTGTGAGGGTACTAATCTAGTATCCCAACTCCCAAGTGATGTGAAACTAAAGAAGGAGAGCAAGAACGTAGATATCAACAATATTTAACATGGACAAGTCTTGGTTTGATCTCAGAGTAAATACATAAAATCTGTTGAGACATATTAGAGTATAAAATCATAACTCTTAATTGTGGAGTCCCAGAGTTTTGGTGCAATAGAAGCGAAGTTAAAAGAAATTGAACAATAGCCATGGCAGCTGGCTACAATTCTGCAGATGTTAGTGAGCAAGTAAGCTCTGTATTGATGTTTGCTTTCAACTATTTGGCCAAAAAAGGCTGCCTTTTCCCTTTATCTTCAGTTTCTTAAAAAGGGAAAATGAGGCTCTGAAAGACCATCAGATAGGGATCGGCATCACCAGCTAAAGGCATGTTTTGACAGAAGAAGAGTTGTAGGCCACTCTCCCCATGAACAGAGAGCAACTAACTTAAATAGAGATTTTATTTATGCATCAATTCCTCTATAATTAAGAGAACCTACGTACGTGCATTATGTTTGGTATCTGTCTGATATGATTCTTGTAGGACCCTTGCAAAGCATCCAGTCTATATTTGGTTTTATCTAAAACAGTGTAAATGTAAGAAATACATTCAATTTGGGTCTATTTTGATTGCAGATCGATTTAATATAGTACTTAGTTCATGAATTAGTTTACTATGATGTCATGAATTTGGTCATAAACTTGGCTCCATGGATTTCATAGTTAGTTCATGGCTGCTACATAATTTTTACAATATATATTAAGTATTTTTTTTAATGAGGCTTCTCTCGACTAATAGTACCTTTTTCTTTTCTTTTTGGTAAATCTCAAGCAATACAATTAAAACTTTTTCTTTTTTCGAGCTGTCATTGTTTCTTCCTCTTTTTTGCTTTTCTGGGGCTGTAGGCGGCCGTCTGCTTTTTCATTTATCAAGGTGTCAACAAACTCAATTATGAACTGTTCAAAAAGCAAAATAAAGGGAAAGCCGACCTCTCAAATTAAGAATCATCAGAAAGTATGCATGGTTTTATTGTGCATCGGGTTTTTTTTTTTTTTGTCTATAAACAAAGCGTACTAATCATGCTCCATGTTTCTTTCATGAGAATAATGATGGACTATACTTCAATTTCATATTGCTCTTATGGACTTATTCCATACCTGGTTAAATATATTTACATACCGATGTGTAGTTTTCCATAAAATGCAAACACACTCTTGCCGAAGTAATGGCTAGAAAACTTTTTTAGTACCAAAAATAACCACAAATGGTGCATGTTACATGCATTACTTAAACGAACAAGTCGCATATTGGGCATTTCTTTTTCTTTTTTTTCTTTTTTTTTTCCTTCCTGCTTACGAGTGGATCTTTGCTACTGTTTTAGCTGTTGTGTTAAGGTTTTTCTAAATTTAGAACAAGTTTAGCCCATGCACTGCTGCAACCGTACTAGATTCCTGTTAAGATTCCCTCTGTTCTCAGGGTCCCATCAACACTAATAAATTAATCACACGCCATCGATCATCAAGCTAAAAATTACATACAATCACACACTATTTAACTCAAATAGAGAATGGCATTAATTTTCATTAATTTTTTCCCCAATTTTACGAAGAGATAAAAATGTGAAAGATGAAAATTCTTTCGATAATAATAATACAATACTGAACTCATGTGCTACTCTTTTGAGGCCTCCGGCTTTTTCTCCGGCCTTTTCTGCGCGGTTTTGGCTCACTCGTTTCAGCCTGTTTCTCTTTCGAAGCAGCTAATGAGGATTGTGTAGTTTCTGTTCGATGTGGGACTATTTCTTCAGCTGCTTTCTTCTTCTTCTTCTTCTTTCTAGGCTCATCCTCCTCCTCTTCATCATCTTCTTCTTCCTCTGTTTCATCATCCCCGTGCTCTTCTTCCTCCTCTTTTTTCTCTTTCTCAGAGGCCGCTGCTATTCGGGCTCGGCCGATGCTTCACCGATCGTTAAGGCTGAGGATTTCTTAATGGGATCCTTCTTCTTCCCCATAGCAAACTGATACCAACGCTTTCTGTATTTAAAACAGCTAGCTAAGAGTTTGCTTTCTCTTTTCGGACTTCTTTCTCTGTGTGCGTGCGTGTGCTATGCGCTTTAAAAAGAGGGGGGAATAGAGAGAAAAGTGTGGGGCAAGGGAGGGCAAAGAGGCAGCCGACCCCGGTGTGGGGATATAATCAAGGGTTTTTAAGATGTTAGCCCCTTACATCATAGATATTTTGATTTTAGTCCTCCAAATCTTTATATTTTAATATTAGTTTAACAAATCTACTACTTCTTTTAACTAAAAGAGAACAATGAATGAACAATAAAAATTCTTTGGGCCAATCAGATTATTTTTAAAACTAAACTTTATTCCCCTAAAAACACTCCCACGTCTTTTCAGCCTTATTTCCCCCCTAAATAACTTCCTCTGGTCCATACCTACACCCACTACTCTACCAAATCTGATACCTTCATTCCCAAATTCTCAAACCTCCGTTGTCATCTCCCTCCTCCCCCGCCTCCTTCGCCTCCTCCGCCGTATCCGTGACCCCGGACTCTCGTCAGATCGCTATCGTGGACGTTGTTCGTTATCCCTACGCCGCTCCAACCCGGTCGACGTCTGCTCCCTGCTCCCCCCCCCCCCCCCGCCTTAACGCGTTCCTCAACGAGCATAACGCGACGTACGCCCAGTCCGCCGCCGTCTATCCTCGTTGTTTCATCATCGTCCTCGTTGTTCCATAAGGTCGAATCGAAACCCTAGATATTTTTCCAGTTTGATCCTCATGTAAGGCTACCTGTTGCCTTTAGATTTGATACAATTTGGATTAAATTTTAATTAAATATCTGTATGGAGTTATAAATTGTAAGAATTAGTCAATGATACAAATGCATTGTCAAATAGATTTGTCTTATATTATCTGTATGTAACTTAATTATGTAGTGCAATCAGTATTGGTTTCACTTCTATCTAAAATTTCGAAGCTTTGATGGTTTAATTTGATAGTTTCACTTAATTTTTGTATCCTTTTCAGCCTTATTTTTCCCCTAAATAACTTCCTTCGGCTCATACCTACACCCACTACTCTCCTCTCTAACATCCCATTATAATAACTTCCACCTCCTAAAACTAGCAATAAAACTAAAACTAATGCTTAACTATTGTCTCTTCTTCAACCTTATCAAGGAGAGATAAAGAGGAAAAACTTATTGTATATTGTTTTTCACGTTTGCTATATCCACTCCCAAACAGTAATTTTGGGAGTTGGATTGCCGAAAATGCCCTTTTTGTTGCCCTTGTGTTATTAAATGCCCTCAAACAGTAATTTTGGGAGTTGGATTGCCGAAAATGCCCTTTTTGTTGCCCTTGTGTTATTAAATGCCCTTGTGTTATTAAATGCCCTTATGTAATTTGTGTTATTAAATGCCCTAAAATCCATCAATAGTCAAAGGCTGTTTGCCTTTTCGGAAATTCGAATTTTTTTACTAATTTGAATTTCCAATACAATTTACACAAATTACATAAAATCGTTTTTTTTTAAAATTATTTTTTTCAAAAATAAATTACACCACTCAGAATTTTTATAACAATTTTCATTTCCAATACAATTTTCATTTCCAATACAATTTTCATAAATTACATAAAATCGTTTTTTTCAAAAATAAATTACACCACTCAGAATTTTTTACTAATTTGATTTGAGCACTGAGAATGTCAAAATTGATTTTGACCCCTTAGATTTTTACCTATAAAAAGGCCAACAGTTTAAGTTTTTCAAATCACAATCACAACTCAAACACTCACAACTCAATCACTTACAATTACAATCACAAACAATATGAATTCTGGAGATTACAACTCCATAAATCTTGATGAAGTTGAATTCGTCATCGACGAAACACAAAGTGATCCATTCCAGGATCATAGTTCATATGTAGAGTTTGAAGATATTTCAACTGATTTCGATAATCCGGAAGGAGGTTTTGCTAGTAGAGAGGACATGGATGCTCATGTAAGATATGTTGCTGTCCGGAAGGAGGTTTTGCTAGTAGAGAGGACATGGATGCTCATGTAAGATATGTTGCTGGCTTGAGGAATGTTACTTTGGCAATTCGTGATTCGAAGGGAAAAGACGGCCGACGGCCCAAAGTTCGAAATTTATGTAGCCAAGGTGGCGGATACAAGCCAAAAAAGGTTACTGGAACTAGGTCCACTAAAACGACAAAAAATAATTGTCCATTTTGGTTGGACGGAATGGAGTACCCTGGAGGGCGCTGGTACTTTGAAGTCCGGGAGGGGAGACACAACCATCCATTCCCGTCTCATGCTGTGGGATCTCGTTTAGGTAAAATATCCCCTATTCAACTTGAAGTTATTAGGGAGCAAGAGAATTTTAATTTAAGCCCGAGTAATATGTTGGCGTCCATGAAAAGGGCTGATCCGGAGAACAAATCGTGTACAAGTTTACAATGCTGTCAGTAAGGTGCGTGCCCAGAAAAGAGAAGGTCGGACCCCGATGAATAATTTCATCCATTTACTCAGGCAATTGAACTACATGTACGACGTTCGGACTGCTGATGAATCTTCCGAACTTGGAGATATTGTTTTCTGCCACCCGGCTTCTTTTGTGATGGTGAATGCATATCCGGAAGTCATGATGATTGATTGTACGTACAACACCAATGAGTATGACATGCCTCTACTAGAAGTGGTCGGTGCAACAAGTACGGACAAAACGTTCACTATCGCCTACGCATTCATGCGAAATGAGAGACAAGAAAACTACAGGTTTGTGTCTTAATGAATTTTAATTTTTGTCATATGTTTAAATTTAAAATTGTTAATTAACATTATTTAGTACAATTGTTTGTCAATGTTATGAATAATGTTAAATTGAATATTTAGGAGGAGTTAATATTGTTATGAACATTATTAGTATTGTTTAATTAGGAGTTATTATTTTTATGAACATTATTAGAATTGTTTAATTAGGAGGAGTTATTATTTTTATGAACATTATTAGAATTGTTTAATTAGGAGGAGTTATTATTTTTATGAACATTATTAGAATTGTTGAATTAGGAGGAGTTATTATTTTTATGAACATTATTAGAATTGTTGAATTAGGAGGAGTTATTATTTTTATGAACATTATTAGAATTGTTGAATTAGGAGGAGTTATTATTTTTATGAACATTATTAGAATTGTTGAATTAGGAGTTATTATTTTTATTGGAACGTTATTAGTATTGTTTAATTAGGAGTTATTATTTTTATGAACATTATTAGAATTGTTGAATTAGGAGTTATTATTTTTATTGGAACGTTATTAGTATTGTTTAATTAGGAGTTATTAAATCCAGGCATCATTTGTGTCGCCGTCACATTGAGCAATGCGTGCTACAACGAGCACTGCAGCAACCTGGTTTTTTAAAAGAGGCGGCAGAAGGATTTAAATTTCGTTGGAATTGGGCGATAAGTGCACCGACCATAGATGACTTTAATGATAGATGGGGACGTCTGGCAGCACATTACTCGAGTTGGGGAGCATTGCTGAATTACTGCATTGACACATGGATTAGTCTGCATTCCCAAAAAAATCCTGTCAGCTTACATCGACCATTATTTTCACTTCGGAAGCTACACAACAAATAGGTAAGCCTTGTGAGATTTACGTGACTAAATAATCGTTACATGTAGTCAACATTAATAATTAATATTCAAGTTCAATTGGTAATGCAGGGTCGAAGGAGAACATCATCGCGTCAAACGACATTTAGATGGTGGTCGGTACCCATTCGATACCGTACTGGAGAAACTTCACAAGGTGATGGAAGGCCAAATCTGTGAGATTAAGAAAGTAGCGAGAGTTAACGCTACTAAATCCAACACAGACACCCTTGGAGATACGTTGTTTGTTAATCTGAACAGATCAATCACGTTTAAAGCATTCGGCCTCATAAGGAAAGAAATGCAAGTTTTACAAGAAATGGGTCAGGATCCAACAACGTGTGGTTGCTACCTAAGGAGAACTCATGGTCTACCGTGCGCACATGAACTTCGGTACTACATCATAAATGGGTATAACATTCCGTTGGATCAAATACATGATTATTGGAAAAAGTTAGATATTCAGTTTCCAATATTTCCTAATGATGCCGCGGATGGATCCCCGACTCCACCAAATCCAGTGAGGAGGGCGTTGTTCGAAGAAGTCCCTGATATTACTGCACCTCCTACTGCTAAAAAGAAAACCAAGGGTAAAAAGCTCTCTAGTCTCCGTGTACCTTCGGCGTGGGAGAGGGTTGTGAAACAGTACGGATTTAAAAAGTCTCCAAACAAAAAGGTAATACTACATAACTTATGAATTTCTATATTTGAAAATTATGATTTATATTAGTTACTAATTTATTATTCTCAATTTAACGTTGTCAACCTATGCATTTGTAAAGGGCCCTGGACGTGTTGCTTCTATCTCTGCCTCACAGGGGAGTCCAATGAGCACATCCCAACGTACGGGGCCACCAGTATCACCATCTTCTCCAAATACACCGTGCTCAAGGCCTCCAATGTCAACCCCTTCTTCCAAAGGCACCACGTTCATCTTTAAGAATTCTGTATTTGAGAGAGAATTCCCGCCCTACATTAGAAAATACATAGATCAATGCACAGATGTAGCGGCAGACGGAAATTGTGGATTTAGAGCGGTGGCTCTAGCAATTTACGGAACAGAAGATGATTGGGTTAAAGTTAGACAAGACTTAGTAGCAGATCTACAGAATAGAAGCGCCTTGTACGCTCGAATCTTAGGTGGGAGGAGTGCGAGGAGTTCTAATGTGACTAATCTCATCCAATCGATTGCTCACTACCATGGACCAGCGGATGATGATTACTGGATGGCGGTACCGGATTGCGGTCACGTAATTGCAACAACATATAATGTTGTTTTCATGACATTCAGTGAACACGGAGGAAATACTTGTCTACCAGCGATATTAGATGAAACACAAGGACCTCCAACCCGAAAGGTGGTGTGCGGACATCTTAGCAATGATCATTGGATTTTGGTAAGAAAATTACACTAGTCGACGATCATATAAACAAGTTGAATTTTAACTTTAATTTTTTATATAAGAATATAACTTCAATATTTGTACATTTTTTTCCAGTTGCATATGAAATCAGGGGATCATCCGGTACCACCCATAGCATTTTACTGGAACGACCATCACAACAAATCTGCAGATGGTTTAGATGCACAATTTGCATTCTCGATCGGTCACTTTAACCGTCTCCACAATGAAGATGGAGAACGTCGAGCAGCAACAAGAGGAAGAAAGAACAATTAATTAGGATCAAAAAAACAATTGATGTATTTCGTTGAGTAGATTAATACTTTGATTTTCTAATAAATTTTATTATTATCCTTCATTATAGTCTAACACTTTAAACATTTCAAACACTTAAACAAATTTTATTAACGATTTTAAAAATTCAAATTATATTAAAATTAAACCAACATTTATATATGTTCTCAAAAAAATTTAATTTTTTTTAATAACACTTCAAACATTTTTAACAAATAAAAATCATTAATAGTTTTCATAAAAAATTAATTAATGATATAGTTCCAAATCCTACAATTAAAATGCACAATTAAAATGGAATTAGTTAATAAAACAAAATAAAAAAATTTATAACCCACCGGACATGAAAAAAGACAGAGCAATTAATTGTGCATTGATGGAACTGAACAATTAATTACCCACAAAGACAGAGCAATTAATTACCCACAAAGAGAAGGGCAATTTAGTCCATTTACACTCCCAAAGTTACTGTTTGGGAGTGTAAATAGTTGGACCCATTGTTTTTACATAGATAGATTTTTCTACTAATTATGCACAATAAATGCATTGGAATATCTATCATAAATGCCAAGCAAAAATTCATGCAGTAAATACTTTTATGGAACATTTCTTTATTATTATTAGTATCTTGCCTTGCAAAGTTATAGTCATAATAATATTAGTTGGAAAGCATAATTTTTGTACTAAGTTTGTTAATTTTTCGATTTCATGTCAATTTTATCTAAAATCTACACATATTACATCTATTGCATACATCATAGGATTTGTTATTAAAATTGTTCATTAATGTGATTTCCTGAGCTTTTTATCTATAATTGAGACACATCATAGGATTTGTTATTAAAATTGTTCATTAATGTGATTTCCTGAGCTTTTTATCTATAATTGAGACATATTAGATATATTGCACACATCATAGTTCATTAATGTGATTTCCTGAGCTTTTTATCTATAATTGAGACATATTAGATATATTGCACACATCATTGTACATCTATCTAATTATTTGATATCATTTAATGTGCAAGTTAATATTTCTGGATATTATGGCAAACTATCTTAAGAAATATCAAACCCTACAGGAGGTGAAAGATGTTAGTCAATAAATGTGACATAATAATAATAACATCATTTAATTATTTAGGTTGTATCTGTTACTAAACAAATTTTGCCATTAGAAATCTAAAATTAAATGAAACATTAAACTCCACAGAATACAAGTACATTAAGTATTTCAATACTTTAATTTTTTATATTTTCTAACCTATCATGGATGGGTGTATTATATTTTTTAATATGATGCTAATAACAATATATAGTACTCCTTATTATCATATTTCTACCATGCAAAATTTTAAACGAATTTATAAACCTGACAATATTAAAGAAAATTTTGAAAATCCAAATAAAATAATTTAATTAAAAATTGAAAAAGAAATGCGCTTTTGCTTAGCATTGGTCGAAACGTTATTTAAAAAATAACCAACTGCTACAAATATGCCAGCGTGTATTTCCTTATTCCCCTAAAAATACTCCCACAGCTTTTAAAAAATAACCAAATACTACAAATATGCCAACCTATAACTCCTACGTCTCTTGCGGTTTTTCCTTCTCCTCTACACCCAAATTATGGATGACCCCAAAAAAAATCTTTATGCACATGCGATGCACGTGGTCAAATATCATGATTAAGTATATTTTAAAAAAGTAGGTTTTATGAATGTTCAATGCACGCGGTCAAATATCATGATTAAAGTATATTTGGTTTATTTCCTTACTAAAACTTTATTATGGTAACATGTTTAATATTTGCAGAAAATCTTTTAGAAACCGTGCTTTGCACGGGTCTAAACACTAGTTACCTTAATGCCTTGATACTGGTCCATACGGTTAGTTTGCTGTTAAAACTCCGGGGACTTTTCTGTTTTCTTTAACCATTGTTATTAATAGACACATATGTCATTCACCTGACAAACCAAAACCCACCAACTAAAATCTAACCCGTTCAGAGCCCCGCAGATTCACATTCGTTTAATTAAATATATAATATTAGTTAGATGATTAATTCATTCTTGACACACCTAATGGTGTGCCCTCCATGCATTGAATTTATTCAATTTTATCCCAAGATAAATCATAATTCTCCATTAAATTATAAAGCCTATAACTAAGAAGATTAGAGTCCATTTGTCTCGGACTCTGAAAGGGTGTGACTATGATTTGAAGGCGTTTCCAATTAAAGTTTGCACGTGTTGATAATAGGTAGCACTTATTAAATTAAGCACAATGCGTGCATTTTGCAGACAGGATATCCACTACTAGCACTCTCTTTTAGGTAATAGTTAAAGATTTTCCATAAGGTTAATTAACCTTTCAAGGGTAGCAAATTAAGCTTTGTTATTAATTCATGAGCTTTATAGATGATATCTCAAATGCTGCTCCACGAGGATATATTAGAGTTGATATCAACACATTAAGGCAATTTGGGAGACTAATATTAAAATATTAAAGATTTGGGATACTAATCAAATACTAATGATTTGAAGGACTAATATCTAAAAAACCACCTATATTAATTTCTTTTCAAACTATACTACTATAATTGGTTGGTAGGGTATATTTGGATGCATGAAATAACCGCGCTCTCTGCGTTGATTCCTTCACTACACTCAAATTATGTTAATTGGTTATGGGACCAAGATGTATGAACCCATACTTGTGACGTGATAACTATTATTGCAGAGTGAGAAAGAACAGTAGGATGTCATGTGAGTTTTGGAAGGGGGAAAAAATATTGGTGACATACCCCTCAAATTATCAACATGTATTAAATTACCACTCAAATATTGAAATTTATTGAAATGCCTCTCAATTTTTAAACTTTGAATTTTTCTATCCCAAACCAAATGGTGTTAAATATAAACGGTTGAAGGGGAGAGTTATAATTCTAATCCTCCTCCAATTAGATTTACCCTAATCAAACTTTTACTCTAGATATCGTGAAGTTTAAGATGCAAGTAGAAAAATCCAAAGTCTATGATTTGAGAGACATCTTAATAAATATTAAGATTGGATGGTAATTTAATGAATATTGATAGTTGGGGGTATGTATCAAAAAAACCCAAAAGTAAGGGTTAATTTTAGAAAACAGCCATGAGCTCTGGGTGGGGTTTTTTACTAAACTGCCACGAAACTTTGTTTATCCAGCTAAACGATCATGAACTTTGAGGCGTGTCAGAATAGCCCCTAAACTTTCAAATGTTCTGTAAAATTAACCCTAAAAATAATATAGAACACTCTCTTGAGAAATCATAGAGGGTCATAGAGGGGATGTTTTAATACTAATTCTAAACCGGGTGATTTGCATAAATTTATATACGTATTATTGGTCAGGTTTAGTATTTTCAGTGCACTGATATATTAAACTGCTTACACTAATTTTGTGTATAATTTACACTACTTTGAAGTGATAGGAGACTTATGTCATGTTCTTCCTTTTCCCTGTATAATTTTCTATGGATAATTGGTAACACTTATATGATTATTTCTCATGCATGGAATATATATATATATAATATACTATATATATATATTATATATATATAATATATCTAAATATATATAATATATTATATATATATATATAGTATAATATTATATACTCATATTATGGTGACGTTGAGATTAATCCCTGTGAAGCCTTTAAATTCTTGGCATATCGATAAGAAATTCAAAAAGTGATGAAAGCTAGATCAAAAGTGAAAGTACGATCAAATAGCAACAATTTGGACTGTCTCGCACAAAAATAATTGGCGTTGTCTCCTGCGCATGTTAAGATGCGATTCCGGTCTTTGCTAAACATGCATCTTCCCGCGCCGTGAAGAATATTTAGAGAAGTCCATTAGAATGAACTAAGAAGAAGAGCAATCAACCATAGAGGCAAAAGATCTTACAGATTGATGAGAGCCCTTGCTATAGATGAATTCGAGCGACTCTGATGCATCGGATTATACATGAGATGTGCCGACTCAGTAGATGTAAGGTGATGAAAGATCATTAGAAATGCAGATCCTACTTGTCCATATTAGGATGGAAAAGGAAGTCTAAGATCATATGGGATGAGGTCTGATTCCAGCTAATTTGGCGGTGTGATCATGCCTCTCGGAAGTTGACTCAAATTTGTTTAAGGATGCGTCAGGCTTGATTCGTGTGATCAGTCCGGTGTTTTCTTGATCATCAGGCTTGACTGAGAACAGCGATCCATTCATCAGGAGAAATGAGGGGTAAATGGAGAAACTCATTCGCAAATGGAGTAAAGGAAGAAGAAGCTAATGGCGGGATACTGTTGACAATCTTTCTGTTCTCTATACGAGTTTTCCTCGCTGCGGGGGACCAGGACTCTGATCGGCGCAGTTCTCAGAGGTGGCGAGTCAAGTTCCATCAAGTATTATACTCATTTTGAGTTCTCATCTGGCGTTGTTGCAACCTCTGGGATAGCAGTTTACTTAGACACGCTGATGATTTCTGAATTGGAGAACTAATACGCACATACCACACTAATCAGAAATTTAAATTCATGTGATCTGAAGCATCTTTTAGTCAATTTGACAAATTCTAAGCAATTTTTGAATCTAAATCCCTACGAATCCCGAATAACAGATCGTCATTGACCTCGAACTGTTACAATTGATTCCTGCTCTTAAGTTTCTTGCACCTGATAGATTCCAGAAGAAGCTGAATCTTTGGTTGGAAAATCTGTTGAGGTACTCAAACAAGGGTAGGAATTGAATTCAATTAGAAATTGTGTCATGATTCGTCGCGCGAGCTTTGGAATCCATGAACTTTCATACAAGAACCTATGTCTCAATATGCAATATTGTCAAAGAGAAATTGGGATTATGATTGGCTTTGACTGAGAATAATGAGGGTATATATACTAAGTATGTCAGGTAATGATGATGACTTCATTCTTCTGAAACGCAACATAGGACATGTTTGTAGTGTTTCTATAAATGGCACGATAATAATGGAGAGTAAGCCGTTTGAGAGTCGGAGTCTATATAGACAATTGTTTCTGCGGTAAAAAGCAAAGTCGCTAAGCTAATATTAAGAATGAGGCTCATAATGTATCAGCAATTTAAGATGCATGTGTAAAATTTGTCCCACAGAGATATGATAGGTAGGTGCTCATTGCGATAAATTCCTTGGCAAAAATTTGTCTTCCACATAAACACAGCCCTTTCCAATCTTGTGATAAAACCCTTCAAATACTCCATCAAAATAACCTCATGAAAAGTCAAAAAACAATTACCCTAAAATTCGCTGCAATCTAAAAATGAATTAAAACATGCTGTTGGGGTCGGTGAGAACCGAGACAGAGCCCAAAATATCATCGGCAGAGTGAAGTGGAGGCCAGGATATTACAAGAGATGGATAGAGAAAAGCAAAGGGCAGGCCTTAAAAGACGAGATATAGATTTGTTGTTAAGATCGCATAGACGTGGAGTCATGCCAAACTGATAAATTAGTTTGTAGGTTTTCTGAATTTCCAACGTTACCCCTTATAGTACGTGTCTTGTAGGTTTCTGAAGTTCCAAGGTTATAAGACCCGTATGTTGGATTTTTTTGCAAATTCTGCGACTCGCAGATCGGGTATACACCAAAAAGAAAACAAAAAAGCAGCATAGGTTTTTTTCTCTTAAATATATAAAGTAATAATATAATTAACCACAGCAAGAAGAAGACTATTGAAGAAGAGAAGAAAATATATAAGCCATTTACACACTGTGTATAATAGGGATTATATCAATTCGGTATTTTTGGAGCAGCGAGTCTATAGAACCTTTAGTTATGCAAAGTTCGTGAGAGATGTACACACTTTGAAGTTGGTGTAGTAAAGGCTATCTAGGAAAAGATAAATGATTGTGAGAGGTTTACACTCTAATTTGCGAGAATCACTACGCTCCCATAGAACTATAACACCATACTCTCATAGAGTGATTAACATGTCTTAACTCTGCACAACTATTATTAAGCAAAGATAGTAGTGCTAAAGATTGTATTTATTGTGTGTAAATGGACTGGAGAGACCGGTCTCCATATCGGCTATCTTACACTCACACGTCTACTAGGCTGCGCCTAAATAATCTCCAAAAGACTCTCAGTTACAAGTTGCAACGTAGGAAAGCCTTTTTTTGAATCTAGAACATGTGAGCTCAGTAGCTTCTATAGGCTCGGTCGGTCTCCCTAGTTCTACGCAAAGCATTTATCTGAATGCATCTATGATTAGGTTCCACGACTGAACATTTCTATTACTCGTCAAAAGAGCAAAACCAACTCGAATCAGGTAGGGGAAAAAAAACCATATCGAGGAGCAGACAAAAAGATGTCTAGCAGCAATACAGTAGTTGCAGCATTTTCATTTTGAATCTTCAAAAAGCCTATAAACCCGCATTAACAATTACATCCATCATACGATCACATCATACAACTTACCGATACACTGAGTTACTAAGAATGGTTAAGTAAACATGTCATGCAATAAGCTTAATTGACAGCGAAATCATACATGAAGGAAATATTAGGGAAGAAATAATTCAGAAATATGCCCTTGAAATCGCTCGACAATGTTATGTTAGTCAGAAAATAATAATAAGTGATAACTTCAAAACCACATAACTTAATCAATAAAGATTTCAAAATATTCTTTTTTTTTTGGCATGCACACTAGAAATACAAATCAATGAAAGTTGAAACAGTGCATTAATACAATTTGAAAAGATTACCGTGGTCAATCCTAGCAGTATACGAACAATGTAGGAAAATGGTGTAACACAGTAATTCACCATAAGCTGGCACTCAGATCGCGAACGTGCACCGGATCTCTGTGAGGTTCATCCCTGAAATCTTCATTTGGTGGAGTTCTGTTGACAAAGCATTGTGTTTCACCAAGGGAATTTAACCTCAAGAGCTTGCCACTCATGGTCATCACCTTGACAACCCACCACCTGAATGATGGTCAATATATGGCTGAATATTCTCCATGTTCGCTCTGAAATCATTACAAACAAGTATACTTTCTGTCACTAAGGACAAGATGACCATAGTCAGCATTAAATCAAGGAATTCAATCATATACACAGAAGCATCCGAGCTGATCTTGCAATAGCAGGAGCAGATTGCAGTCTCGTCCTGGCTCCATCTGCGGGCTGATCTGCAGGCATACTTTTCTAAGGCCTCTCCATTCTTTGTGATGAGGTACATCATCCGCCAAAATCTTCCTCCTCCCTGTCCCTATGCCTATTACAACCCACAATTTTCTATCTGAATCAAACGGAACTGAAGGATCACGCTCAAATATCAATCTGTTCTAAAAAGCTCTGCACTAACAACTTGTTAACTTTTTCGTGCCGATAACCTCTTCAAACAATGTATTTGGGAATCCCGATAAAGTACAAAAACATCCTGGCTTCTGGTTCCAAATACTGCCGGCACCTCGGCAGCTGCATCTCCTCGACAAGACAAAGAATATGACATGTGCGCGACAGACCGTTTTAAGGCATAAAATGGCTCGAGCTTTGAATGTTGGCTACACCCTCCCTCTCAGTGAGCAGCAATAGATTATTTTTCCCATCAAAGCAGTAAAAGAAAAGGCCCTGTCCGATTAAGTAAGCTCAAGTAGTTCCTCTTTACGAAAAATTCGCCCCGCCCCCCACTTCTTCAGAGCTTGGTAATTAGGTTAAACGCTTTGGCTTCTTAGGTGCTCTAACTTTCCTTCTCATCCAACTGGAGAAAACATCGTCCCGCATGGTGGTGGGAAGCTCCTATTTGTCTAAAGGTTCCTGGCCAGCTCTTTGTACCAATTGGCACAAGGAACGTGTACCAGCTTTCACAAGAGTTTATGGGCGAAGACGCATGCTACAGGAAGAAGTTTCTCTCCGTAAGAATATCTATTATCAATGACTAGAAAGAAACGGACCCACTCCAGGACCAACTTTTAAATTTCGATTTCTTAATAGATACAAGTGCCCTCCAAGCCTTTGCTCTAAGTGCCTGCCTCGATGAAAAAACCTTCAAACGCCTCTGACCAATTCCTGAAAGGGTTCCTTGTTTCGAGAATGCAAGGATCCTGGTTTGATCTGACTCGATTAACAAAACCTCTTGAAGTGTAGAAAGAAAGTAATTGCATGCGCGCAGACTCTGAGCATTGACACCAAATCCAATGAGAGTTAGGCACAGTCTGTATAGATTGGCTGAAGGCTTCATTCTTCTTCGCTTCTTGGTTTAGTTTGACATCACCGCTTATCAAGAGAGTTGACAATACTGCAGTAATCTTCCAACATAGTAGTATCATCGCCTCGCGATAAGCTGAAAAGGAGTGATAAATGGAGAATGAAAAGCCAGTGTGTTTAGAGGGAGTGATCAGTGGAATGGCTTCTTCTGAGCTTCTGGCTTCAAAAAGTTCAACGTCAGCTTGTTTCTACTTCCTGGTAGCGATTTATCTGGAGTTGAAAACAGATGGAACAGTTACAGCAATCTCTTCGTCCTTTTTTCCGCTTCTTCCTTAATCGGAATTTGAACTCATCAATCAGCAGCCATAGGACTAGATTGTTGGTAGAAGATTCCTTCCGTCTAATCTCTAATTATTAACATCAGCATCACCCTTTCGTTTCTTAGTCACAGAATTGCCATCCTAACAAGGGCATAATCGGTGCTGCCATAGTGAAGGTGCCCAGTGGTAAAAAGAGATCAGTCACCATCAACTGCATATCTGGCCATCAGACAGGAGAGGTTCGACACCGATAACCTGCATATCATAACCAGTGATGCTCACGCCTAATCACGCATAAATAAAAGTTTGACTCTGAGAATGGTCTCAGAACAACAGGACTTCCTCTTTTTATCTGCTGTATATGACTTTATGCATGCTTCTGCCACTTTCCAAATAGGATGCGTGGCCAGAGTTGTCTTAACAACACAACATCTCCACATATATTGGGATCAGCTGTTTACCTTTTAGAATTTCCTGAAATCTACCTTTGTAAATTCTTACCCGCTCTTCTTAAATCATACGCGTCCTCCTCCTGGCACCAAGTGGATACCTCAAATTTGTTCGGAGTATGACTAATCTCCATCTTCTCAACTTCTCAGAGGAATCAGATCTGTCTCATCAACTGCTGCTGAACATAGTACCTAATAACCAAAATACTGCTTTCAGAGCAATCCAGCCATTAAAGCAGATTGGCTTTGAAGTTCCTGACTGTCTTGACATACGAGTCACTTTCATAGTGGTTTCCATTTCTTTGTTTTTAATCATGGATCCTGAGCTTTAACTTGTCGCCCCAGAGGAAGGACTCTTAACTTGATGCGCCCGATTTGTACAGACATCTCAATCTTTTGGGCAGGATACTTGGCGTTGCTCAATAGTTTCAAGGGAATGAGGGGTTAAGGCAGCCTATGGTGACCCCTTGAAACTGGGAATCCACTTCTTGTGCTATATTGGCAGCCCAACATGGCCCTTCGATTTGTACATTCACAAAACTGATCTTCCATAACCCTAGCATTTTTGTTCATACTTTCCCCCCCTGTTTTTTCCGCCTGATTCGGCAAATGCTAAAGCCCAGCATTTTGTTTTTTTTTTGTTCAATCCTGAGAGTGCTCCTTCGTAAGCATCCTCTTCTTCTCCCGTCCTCAATCCTCACCCCTTCCTTATCGATTCCAAGCCTTCGACTGCCCGTCTCTAAATCAAAACGCTGTCCACTTGACCCCTTCGAGGAAAACCCAAAACCCCTTGGAAGTCTTATCTTTTCTTCCTTGAAAATCACACTTGTGCCAGACGAAGGGTTACGATCCTCACACACATGTGACTCCATTTCTATAGAAGCTTTTTGTAGGCAGCAACCTTCAAGAATGCCCTTTGAATTTCTTCGCCAACCTTCATTGGCTCTGAAGTCATCTTAAACTTTTTATCCAAAAAAAGCCTCGTCCGAATTGTCCAAAATCAGTCTCTGACGCGCCAACTCCCCATCCTTTCAAAAAACCAAACTCCCTGACGTTCTGAAAATGTTCAAAAGCCGCAATCTTCCTCAATCCCAACCCTGAACAGTTCCTCCCAAGCATCCTTGAATTTTAAAGATACTCCTCCACATATCGAATTCTGATACTTCTGAGCGCCAATGGTAATTACTCTCTATTTCGAAAGAAACTCAAACCTCTAACGATAAAGCACCATCTTGGATCCAACATTCCACTTTCAAACATACTAAACATAACATGAATAGACTCCATGGAAATTTTTACGCACCAGAAAAAGCTCCGTTAGGGTTCGGGCTATGAGTTTCTTGGTCCATATTCGGTTAAGAAACCGGATAGGCCAAACCTCTCCTCCTTCTCAGTAAACACTTCATTCCAAGTCCAACGAAAGAACTGAACTAGATCAGGGAAGATCAAAAAAATCTCAAAAAAAGGAACAGAAAAGCTCTGGTTAACCGACTTTGACATAGCTCTGAATTAGCCTCACCAAGTCAGATAAGACGAATTCATCGGACTCCAATGCCCGCACCGCTCCGAAGATCGCGATCCATGCCCAAATCCGAAAAAGACATCCGAGACCTCCTCCTCATCGTCGGACTCATTCGGCGGAGATCATCTCCGGCGATCGTCGCGCGAAATCTCGAGACCCTACCGCTAGTGGACTCACAATCGCCATCACTTGCTCCCAAACCCTAACCCTAATTTAACGAAAAGAGGGCACAATTAAATGAGGGAACCTAAGATTAAGGCGGGCGGCAGGGAGGGCGGAGGAGAGAGCGTACCGAGAAAGTGACGATCGACGGCGCCTTCGAACGGTTTATTGAAACCCAGGAGAGAGAAAGTGGTTGATAGAGAGAGAGGAGAACGAAAGAGAAGAGGGAGGATGCGAAGAAGATGGTGACGTGAGAAATTGTGGTGGAGATAAAAAGGGGAGGCAGGGAACAGGGCAATGTGTAAAATTAAGCAAAGGTTGGGGAGATAAGAGAAAGAAAGTCGGAAGAGAAGAAAGAGAAGCGAAGGAGTGTTGGAGAGAGAGAGAGAGAGAGAAGAAGAAGAGAGGGAGGGAGACGCGACACCATCCCAACTCGAACACCAGAAACCGAGACGAGTTCGGTAGGCGTATCGGTTGATGCGTAACGGAATGCATAATCTGACCGTTGATTGTTGACTACGAGAGATCGGTCTTCAATTAGATTTCGGAAATTATCCTGTTTAGAGCAATAGATTAAGCGGGAAAGGCCTCGTATGACGTAGGAAAGGAGTGATATGTGGACCGGGGACATTCCTATGATGTGTAAAGATTCAAGCGATAACTTTCTGAAAATAATTCCCTTTAAAGAACATTATAGGTTTTGGAATAAAATAAAAGGGTTCACCAAGTTTAATACGAATGCTTGCTTGACAGAAAATTGCAATTGCAAACTGTGTTAAGATATTTATAAAGAATAATGGGTTTGCGTTTGCGGTTCTAACACAGTTTAAAATGTAATGTGCGATTTTATACAAAATAGAATCACTACAGCTGTACTCCCCCCCCCCCCAAAAAAAAAATAAGAAAAAAAAAAACCCAAACAAAAAAAATCTATATCAATTGAGTAATGTCGTTGGCAAAATGCTTATAATTGACATAAGTTTAAAAATTATTTTGAGAAAAAACATTCTACTCGTTCAAACATATTTCAAAAAGGGAATCGACAAATTTTCATAACGCAACCATTTTAATTTATTTCCCAAAACAGACTCCATTTCAAACTAATTTAACAAACAGCACCCAGTAGGCTGAAACTGGGGTCGCTTTTTGAAAAAAATATAAAAGTTCTCAAACTCAGCTGGGATTTGAAAATCCCGCTGAAGTTTTTTTTTATATAACAAAACTCCGGTGACTTCAACTCTACGAATGAAGTTGGGAATTTTTTTTTTTAAAACCGACCAGTTCTGCTCCGCAACTAGTTCGTTTTTGAATTTAAGATTTGAAAACAGTCTTTTTGTGAATTTTTTTGACAAACAGGTTTGGGTTTGGAAAATTTGTGACCAAAAAGAAATCATACTTACACGCGAAGTAACTACACTTGCAAAAAAATTATACTTTTTAATTATAGGCTAAATAATACATTTAAAAATTACTATTCTATACTTTGTCAACTGCAAAATTGTCTTTACATTATATTAGTTCCACAAATGCCAATATATTAAATTTCCACTCGATTAATTATGCCAATTGTTATTAGGAAAGAACAAACTAAATTGAAGAGCAATTACTCATGACTAATTAACTCACTATAGCCCCTCGGATGATATAAATCTAGAAACGATAATGATTAAATTTTTAAATAAATCTGTTAGACTCAATTTGTTTTTTAAAAATCTAGACTATATTATGTCTGCAAAAGTTGTCATATACAAAGGACTAGGATTACAAAAATAACAATAAACAGCAATATCCTCATCCCTTTGGACGTAAGCAATTTGTCAATACCCACGTAAATATACTCTGTGTTTGTGATTGATTTTGTGTGTTCTATTGTGAATTGACCGTTCGTTGTTCTTCCCAGCTTGTCGCCGTCGTGGGGTATTTGTTCGCGAGACAGCTTCCGCCACGCTGTAACAAATGTATGCAGATGCTCTAAGTTCAGCCACCTAGGGTTGTTTGGGTGCAAGGAAAGAATTCGTTGTTAGACTTTGGATTTGGAGATCTAAGTAACTTCGGATGGAAATATCATTGGCAAGTTGCCCAGTTGAGATCTTGACTTCCTCTGTGCTTGGGCTAGTCTTCGTGTTGGAATCCCAACTCTAGGTTGGTTAAGATCATGTGAAGCCTAAAACTATCAGCATATGCCCTAATGCTTCAGAGAGAGAGGAAGTAACAAAGTTGGAACAGGAAAGCGAACATACAGACTGGGCCCCCGACGAAGTTAAGCAAAAACTGAGCGAAGAAGAGATTTAATCAGCTTTCGGGGCGGTCGACCGAGACAAAATGGCCGGCGGTCGACCGCTATGTTGCAGCTGGGGGCACAGGCCAGGAGCCATCGCGGTCCCGCATGTAGCACTGCGTGTCGACCGGCAGAAGTTCAGAGAGCCAGGCCAGAGCTGTCTTCGTCGCGTCGACGAGAGATAGTCTTCGGTCGACCGCGCACCAAATCAGGAGCTATCGATCAGTGTATAGGATTCGTTTCGGCGGTCGACCGCACGTGGCTGGGCGGTCGACCCGCAAGTGCGGGTTTGGCCAGTTCAGAATTTTAAACATTCACAAAATGAACTGTTTGTTCTGTTCCTACTTTATTGTTAAACCCTTTAAGTCTATA
>NC_033796.1:71981286-71988680 GCF_001876935.1 Asparagus officinalis
AAGAAGAGATACCGAGTGAGACAGAACAGTGGATGTCATGTGTTTTGAGAGGGGAAAAAATATTGGTGACATACCTCCTCAAATTATCACATGTATTAAATTACACTCAGTATTGAATTTTATTGAAATGGCCCTCAACTTTTTAACTTTGAAAGTTTTCTATCAACCAAATTGGTGTTAAATACGTAAACGGTTGCAGGGGAGAGTTATAATTCTAATCCTCCTCCCCCAATTAGATTTACCTATCAACCTTTTATCTAGATACTCGTGAATATTGAAGTAATGCAAGCTAAAAATTCCGAAAGTCACGATTTGAGACACTCTTATAAATATTAAGATTGGATGTAATTTATGAATATGATAGTTGGGGGTATGCCTATCCAAAAAAACGCAAAAGTAAGGTTAATTTTAGAAAACAGCCTGACTCTGGGTGGGTTTTTTGCTAAACTGCCACAACGCAACTTTTTATCCAGGCTAAAGCGATAATGAACTTGAGGCTGGTTCAGAATAGCACCTAAACTTCAGAATGTACTGAAAATTAACCCTAAAAATAATTATAGAACACTCTATCGAGAGAATCATAGAGGGCATCATAGAGGGCGATGTTTAATACTTAATTTAAACCGCCGCGGTGATTTGCCTAAGTTATATACGTATTACTTGCGTCAGCGTTATAGTTTTTCAGCTGCACTGATATATTAAACTGCCCTTAACACTAATTTTGTGTATATTTACACTACTTATGAAGTGATAGGAGCACTTAATGTCATGTCTTCCTTTTCCCCTGCTAAATCTCTATGGACTATTCGTAACACTTATATGAATGTTTCTCGATGAATATAATATATATATATATATATAATATACTATATATCTATATATATTTATATATACTATATATACTACTATATATATATATTATATATTATATATATAATATATATAATAGAATATATATTATGGTGAACGTGATGTTATAACACTATTATCCCCTGTGAAGCTTTAAAATTCTTGCATATCGAAAGGAATCAAAAAGTGATGAACTAGATCAATATAAAGTACGATCAATAGCCAAACAATTTGGATGTCTCACTAAAAATAATTGGCGGTTTCTCTGGCGCATGTTAACATGCGATTTCGGTCTTGCTAACATGCACCCCCGCCGTGAAAATTTTGAGTTTCTTGATGGCTAAGAAGAAGAAAATCAGTGGAAAAAAGATCTTACAGATTGGATTGAGAGCTTCTAAGATGAATTCGACGATCTCTGATGATCATTCTGATGCTCGAAGTGATGAAGATGATGAAGATTTCATTGAAATGAGATCTACTGGTCCAATAGGGGGAAAGAAGTCTAGATCTATGGATGAGGTTCTGAATTCAGCTAATTTGGTGTGTGATCATGCCTCTGGAGTTGATCAAATTGTTTAGGATCGTCAGCTTGATCGTGTATCCGGTTTTCTTGATCATCAGCTTGATGATGCAGGATCCTCATCGGAGATAATGAGGTCAATGGGTCCAAATGGAGAAAGGAAGAAGAAGCTAATGGCGGATACTTTGAAATCTTCTGTTTCTCTAACAGTTTCTCTGCCAGATCTGATCGCTTCTCAGAGGGTGGGAGTTCAAGTTCCATCAAGTTCTTGAGTTCTCAATCTGGCGTTTGCACCTCTGGTAAGGTTTCTTAGGCTGATGATTCTGAATTGGATCTTTAGTCATCACAACAGCATCTTTTATCAAATTTGACAAGCATTTTTGAATCTAATCCTATGAACCCCGAATCAGTTCTTGATCCTGATACTGTTACATTGATTCCTGCTCTTAGTTCTTCACCTGATAGATTTAGAACTGAATCTTTGGTTGGAAAATCTGTTGAGGTATCAAACAAGGGTGAATTGATTCTTGAAAGTTCTGATTTCCCACCTTTGGAATCCATGAACTTTCATCAAGACCATGTTCAAATCAATATTGCAAAGAAAAATTGGGTTAGTTGCTTTGCTGATAATAGGAAAACTAGAAGTGGTATGGAATTGAGCTTCATTTCTTCTGAAAGCAAAGATGTTGTGTTTTTTAATGAGGATGAATGGAATGAGGGTAAGTCTATATGAAAATTTTCTCTTATTGGGCAAGTATTGGGGCTTAATGTCAAGTTTAAGATCATGGAAAATTTTGTTCAGAAAGTGTGGGCTCATTGGAAAATTCCTAAAATTTGTCTTCCTAAAACAGGATTTTTTCTATTTAAATTTAAAAACAAAGAAGATATGAATGAGATTCCTGTAAATGGGTCATGGTTTTTTGGCTCTAGACCTTTACTTTTGAAGGTTTGGAATAATGAAGAGGGTATTGGAAAGATAAATGATTGTGTTTACCTAATGTGGATTCAACTCCCTGCATTGAGGCTTAACATGTCTAATGCTAAAAGTATTAGCAAGATTGCTAGTGTAATTGGTGGGCCAATTGCTACTAACAAGCTGACTGCTAATAGACAAAGACTGGTTTATGCTAGAGTTTTAGTTGAAGTGCACAAGCCCTCCCAGCTTCCTGATCATATTTCCATTCAAGGCCCCAACGGAAAAAAACTTGCTCAAAAAGTTGTTTATGAACTAAAACCTAGACTGTGTGATAACTGTAAATAAGTGGGTCATGATACCAATCTTTATAGGAAAAAAATCCAGGTTTCAAAAGTGGGTTCCAAAGCAGAATTCAGTAGCTAATCATGATGAGCTGAACCATAAACCCTCTAATCAAGAAATTGTGTGAGGCCTCTTAGCCAAGGAAAAACTACACATGGTGTTTCTAATGTTTCAAATCTGAATTCCTTGCATGAAGTTGATGTTCTGCAACAAAAATAGGTTCTAATTCATGGAAATTCTAATACATCAGCTGTGAGTAAGCATGTGCACGTGATGCATGTTTTTGAGCCAGATTCAGATTCTGCTCTGAAAGAACTCAGTACAGAGGCTCAAAGTTCAGTGCATGTTATGCAGAACTTTTCTGAGGCTAAAAAAGTAAAAAATGATTTAGCTTCTTTGTTTGTGCATGATGTGCATGTTTTTCATCCAGTTTCTAGAAAAGGCAAGGAAATCTCACAAGCTGCTACCTCTTGGTTAGGGAAGCAAAGCAGGATCATGAAAAATAACTCATTGCCTATAAATTCTTTCTCTCCACTGATTAATGTGGCTTGTGAAATTGATCCGTCTACAATTGATAGAGGGGGTATGGAAAAATGAACCTGACTTTTTAGAATGTTAGGGGATTAAATAAATCTCCTAAACAATATTTGGCAAAGCTTCACCTAATGCAATATCACTTATCTTTCTTTACTCTTCTTGAAACAAAGATAAAAGTTGGTAATGTTCAGCTTATTGCTAAGAGGATTGCTAATAATTGGAAATGGTTCTCTAATGCTAACAGTTCTAAAAAAGCCAGGATGTTGATTTTATGGGAGCCTAATATCCTGGACATCTAATGTGCTAGTATTTCAGCTCAGCAAATAACTTGTGCTGTCAAGTCCATTGATGGAAGGTTAGGTTGTTTCATTTATTTCATCAGTTTATGGATACAACCATATGGAAGCTAGAAAGGAATTGTGGTAAGAATTATCCCATATTCAACAAACTATTGGAAATATGTCTTGGCTTCTTTGTGGTGATTTCAATGCCATGATTAGCAATGAGGAAAAAATAGGTGGTGTTATGCTTACTGATGTTGAAATTGGAGATTTTAACCAATTTATTGATGATTGCCATCTATCCCACCTTAAAACTATTGGATGTTTCTTTACTTGGAATAATAAACAAGACCCTATCATAAGGGTTTGGAGTAGATTGGACAGGGCACTTGTTAATGATATCTGGTTACAAGACTATAACTCAAGTCGTGTTGAGTTCTTACTTTCAAGTTTTTTTGATCATTCCCCTGCTCTTGTATATATCTATGAGGACGGTGTACAAGGAAAAAAATCTTTCAAATTCTTTGATATGTGGACCAAGCATGCAAATTTTCTGCCTACAGTTTCTTTCATATGGCAAACCTCCATTGAAGGGCATAAAATGTACACAGATTATACTAAGCTCAAACTTCTGAGGAAGGCTCTGAAAGATCTTAACAAAAGATACTTCTATAATATTAGTGAGCATATTCTTAGAGCAAAACTGGAGCTGGAAAATGTTCAAAAATCTATCCAACTGGACCCCCTCAATTCCACTCTCATAAGTCATGGAAAAAGTTTGTTTTGCTTCTTATAATAAGATCCTTGATTGTGAATTATCTTTTTATCAATAAAAAGCAAGAATTGCCTGGTGTTTGAAAGGAGATAGATGTACCAATTTCTTTCACTCTGTTATCAAAACAAACAGGCATCATAATATAGTGATGGTCCTCTACAATAGCATGGGTGATAAAATCACTGATGGAGAAGGAATTGTCAAGGAACTAATCTCCTTTTATACTAGCTTGATGGGTACTGCTATTTCAACTTCCAGTCTTGATTCTGACATTATTCAAAGTGGCCCATGTCTTATAGAAAATCAAGCCAGTTGCTTGTCTAATCCAGTTACAAAGGAAGAGATCAGAAATGCTATATTTTCAATGCCTGGCAATAAGGCCCCATACCCTGATGGTTACAATGTCTCCTTCTACAAATCTGCATAGCCAATTATTGGTGATGAAGTCACTCTAGCTATTGAAGAGATTTTCAAAACTAGTAAACTGCTGGGTGCAATTAATTCTACCTCCATTTCCCTCATTCCAAAGGTACCATGTCCCAAAACTCCCTCAGATTTTAGACCAATCTCTTGTTGCAACTGCCTATACAAGTTTATTTCAAAAATACTTGCAAATAGAACTCAATCTGTTATGCGACTCATTATCAGTGAAGCTCAAAGTTCTTTTGTAAAGGGAAGGCAAATTACAAGCAATATTCTTCTAGCACATGAGCTTGTGAAGAACTATAATGGGAAGCATTTATCACCTAGGGCAATGTTAAATATTGACATAAGGAAAGCTTTTGACACTATTTGTTGGGATTTTCTGGAAAAAATGCTCAATGGACTGGGATTCCCTAGTGTCTTTACAGGATGGATAATGACATGTATCTCTTCCCCTAAATATTCCATCTCTCTTAATGATACTCTTCATGGTTACTTTAAAGAAGCTAGAGGTTTAAGACAGGGAGACCCTCTCTCCCCTTACTTGTTTATAATTGGTATGGAGTATCTCTTTAGAAATCTGAATATGTTGAAGCATGATAGAAAGTTCAAGTTTCACCCAAAGTGTGGAGAGCTAAAGATCACTCATCTCTCATTTGCGGATGACCTTCTTATTTTCAGCAAAGGAGATCTATATTCAATTCAAAAATTACATCAGTGTCTCAATAACTTTGGAGCTACATCTGGACTAGAAGCAAATCTTTCTAAATGCTCTATTTTTTATGGAGGTGTTGAAGACTCCGTTAAAAGTTCAATTACAATCTACTGGGTATACCTAAGGGAGTCTTGTTGGCCTTCTTGTTTTGATGATGTTTAACAAACAATTTACTTCTAATGTTGTTTGTCTAGTGTTTGTATTTTCGTATTTATTCTAGGCAAACAACGAGTTGGAGGATGGATGGAATTGCGCTTCAACGATCATATCCAATGGAGGTTGGAGGAATTATGGTTGAAGCTACGCTATTCAAGTTAAAGATACAAGTTCAAGCTTCATCCGTAAGTGTACCAAGATAGAGCTTCGTTGAAGATCAAGATTACTTGGGTAACATTTAGTTTAGGTTTTATATTATGTGTGTTAGTGCCTTAAGCTCAATCATATATACACACACGTATTTGGTTTATATATATATATATATATATATATATATATATATAGGGTAAAATTGGAACAATTCACTACATTAATGGTGGCTGGCAACATTGAAAACTGGAGATAATGATTACAACACGTCCTCTCTCTCCAAAATCACAGCAACTCTCTCTCTCTGTCTTCAACATCTCCCTATCCACGGTCTTCTTCAACCTTCGTCTTCAACCTTCATCTTCAACCACTGTCTTCAACCTTTGTCGTCGTTAAATTATTTTGACGCTTTAATGGTAAGTTTATGAAATTTGTTTGATTTTTCGTCTAAAAGTTTTAGTTCTAACCTTAAAGATCGTAGCTTTTTTGTTGTAAAAGGTGAAATATTTCACCTTTTAGTCTGAAAAGTTTTTTGTTTTTTGAAGAAACCAGTTGAAAAACGAAGACACGCATGAGTGAATCTAGATTCACTGCAGTGAATCTCGATTCACAACAGTGAATCCAGATTCAGTATGTGAGGTGTTTGTTTTTTACCATAAAAATCGTAATTTTTTGCTGTAAAAGGTGAAATCTTTTCATGGTTTAAAATTTTATAGCTTGTTTTTTACCATAAGTTTCTTATTCTTTTTGTTTAAAATTTTATAGCTTATTTTTTACCATAAGTTTCTTATTCTTTAATATAATCCAGATTCAATGGAGTGAATCCAGATTCAATGGAGTGAATCCAGATTCACTCCAGCGAAAGCTTGGATGGTTAGGATGGTTTTTAATGAATTGTTGAAGAAATAAATGCATGTGCTGTAATTTCGAAGAAATAAACTCATGAGTGAATCTAGATTCACTGTAGTGAATCCAGATTCAATTATGTGAGGTGTTTGTTTTTTACCATAAAAATCGTAACTTTTTGCTGTAAAATGTGAAATCTTATCATGGTTTAAAATTTTAGAACTTGTTTTTTACCATAAGTTTCTTATTCTTTTTGTTTTTTATTTTTACAGATTTGCTATTTTTGATAACGAGTTTCAGTCCAGTGAATCTGGATTCAATTCAGTGAATCTGGATTCACTCCAATGAATCGAGCTTCAATATAATCCAGATTCAATGGAGTGAATCCAGATTCACTCCAGCGAAAGCTTGGATGGTTAGGATGATTTTTAATGAATTGTTGCTGTGCTCTTCATGCGAAGATGGAAGATCAAAGCTTGATAGAAGATGGAAGTGAGTTACAGAGAGCAGGAAGTGAGTTAGAGAGAGAAATGGGGAAATGGAGAACTCAACAGAGAAGCATTAATGTTGCCAGCCACCATTAATGTAGTGAATTGTTCCACGTGTTGTATTTTTGGTTTCCAATGTTGCCAGCCACCATTAATGTAGTGAATTATTCCAATTTTACCCTTTTCACATTAATGATGTGTATTAAATTTGTCTATATTTACAATTCTGCCATTGAAATGTAGGCCATTGGATTAGATAGATTGGAGGGTTAGGATTGGTTTTTAGTTCTCTAGGTTTTTATTAGAACCTCTCCCTATATATATATATATATATAGATATATATGTGTGTGTGTGTGTGTGTGTGTGTGTGTGTGTGTGTGTGTGTGTGTGTGTGT
>NC_033796.1:71988690-72014083 GCF_001876935.1 Asparagus officinalis
CTTGGGTATATTTAGTTTAGGTTTTATATTATGTGTGTTAGTACCTTAAGCTCAATCATATATACACACACGTATTTGGTTTTTATATATACAGTTATATATATATATATAAGTTTTGTTTTTACAATTTTCAAGTTTATATTTATGAAACAAATGAATACAATTGAAAATACATTTCTTGTTTCATACTTATATGCATATATATGATTTCATCAATATCAATTTTATTTAGTTCATAAAATCATATTTATTGTTTTGAAAAGTTTGCAAAATATACAATTTTATGAAAATATTGTATTCTCAGTTTTTGGACTTAACAACAATCATATACATCTTTTATTAAGTCTATAAAATCACTTTGTATTGTTTCAAAACATGGTTAAGCTAAAATGTCAAAACTCATGTGTTCACATTTTCATGCTTTGAACTATTTTGTAAAATGATGATATTTCTTATTTGGGAGGTCCTTTTTAAAAATCAGTTTTTGTAGCATGTGTATTATCATGTCTACAATCATTTTCTAAAGTTTTATATTTTTTGGAATTTATTGATATTTTTAAACAGGGTTTTAAAATTATCAAACTGCTTCTAAACCTGTTTTCTCATATGTCAGTTTACGGTCGACCGCCACGATCGACCGCGCCTTTGTTTTTTCCTGCAGAGCCATCAGCAACTTTCGCGGTCGACCGCCACGATCGACCGCTTCTTTGTTTTTCCCTGCAGAGCCATCAGCAACTTTCGCGGTCGACCGTCACGGTCGACCGTCAGCTCAAAAATTCCCACGGTCGACCGTCAAAGTTTCTGGAAATTTCTCAGACTCGAAAGTGGCTCGCGATCGACCGCGAGATTTTCACGGTCGACCACCGTTCACTCCAATGGCTATTTTTGTACAGAATCTGATTTCCGATTCTATGGGCTTTTTGGTCTTTTGTTTGGAGTTTTTGGCTGAGGTTTTGGGAGGCTATAAATACCCCATTGATCTCAGTTCTCTAGACAATCCAAGAAGTTTTTTAAACAAGGGTTTAAGTGTTGTTTAAGTTTGTTTAAGAAGCTTTTAAGCATTTGAGAGTTTGAGTTTGTGAAATCAATTTCACAAGAGCTTGAGGAGATCATCTATTGGTGTTTGAGCATCCAACTCTTCTCCTTCCACTCTTGATCTATTGAGAAGTTCTCTAAACTCAATCTAGCTTTATATTTTATATTGTTTGATTATCATTTTATTAAGCTAGTGTTCATATTGAGTTTAGTTGATTTTATTATCTCTTTGTTCACACACAACCTATTGAGCTTATTGTATTTACATTCATAGTATAATTGGGTTGTGGGATTGTGTAACTTAGAGAGTGAGCTTATAATTCGTTCTCATCCATTGTAGAGAACAAACACTTTGTATTGTGCTTATTGGGAGATTCACTTTGTAATACACTTGTACATCGAGAGAAGTGTGTGGCGAGAGTCGGGGATTATCCCAAGAGGAGTGGTGTCGGTTGACGAACCTAGGGAGAGGTTATATCCGAGCACTTGAGGGAGACACGTCTAGTTCAACATTTGAGAGGGTGTAGAGTGGGATTACAAGAGTGTGTTAGTTGTAGAGTTTTCGGTAAACTAGAAAACCATATTGTAAGGTGTAAACGTTATTCGGGTAAACGTAGAAAACCCGGTTGTGATAGTGGAGATCTCCTCGAGGTGAGGAGCGGAGACGTAGGTCGTAGGGATCGAACTCCGTAATCATATCGTTTGTTTGTGATTGCATTGGCGCACTTATTTTTATGTTCATATCTTATATCGTCTTTGTATATTGCTTATTGATTATATTGCCCACTATTTAGTTTAGATTGTTTACCCTTGTGTTAATTATATATCCTTGCATATATCTCATAGTATATCTCATTGCTAAGATATTTACCTTTGTTCATATTGCTTATTCTTGCTTGTAACATATTGTATATCTCTCTTGCAAGAATAATTTGTTAATTAATTTTAATTGGTATTTAATCGGATTAGATTAGCATAAGACCCTAATCACCCCCCCTCTAGGGTCTAACATCTAACAAGTCTTACTAATTAAGTACCTTGGTGTCCCTCTAATATGTAAAAGGTTATCCTACATTGATTGCGGTCCTCTTTTAATGAAAATCAGAAACCAATTTCAATCCTGGCTAAGACACAGGAACCTATCATATGCTGGTCGACTTCATGTCATCAAGAGTGTCATCTTAGGTGTTCAAATTTTTTGGTCATCTAACTCTATCCTACCAGCTAAAGTCCTTCATAAAATTGATGGCTTGTGCAGAGATTTTTTATGGGGCAAATCAGATCAGGCCTTAAAACCTCCCTTTGTATCCTGGGACAAAGTTTGTATGGATAAGAAACATGGAGGTTTGGGGGTGTTTTCAGCAACTACATGGAACTTTGCTATTGCACTAAGAACTATGTGGTATATACACACTAATAAAAAGAGTTGTTGTGGATAAAATGGATTCATAGTACCTATTTAAAGGATGAATCTATTTGGCATGTAAATCCTAAAGCTAGTGATTCTTGGATGTGGAAACAGTTGCTTAAGATCAGGGACAAAGTTGTGATTAATTGTGGTGGCATTGAAAGTTTGAAGCATTGTATCAGCTCATGTTACAAAAACTCCAAAGTGCACCTCTTTGAGTTGTATTCAGCTACATCCCCAATGACAAACAAAGTGCGTTGGTTCAACACAGTCCGGGAAAATTTAAGCTACCCTAAGCACTGTTTTATCCTATGATTAGCTATGCATAACAGGCTTCTTACAAGGGATAGGCTTCTCAAAAGAGGAATTATCCAATATGGTCAGTGTTATTTATGTGAAGATGCAGGATCAGAAACTCGTGATCACCTGTTCTTTGAATGCAGATTCTCAACAGATGTTTGGAATGGTGTCATGGACTGGCTTTAATTTAATTGGAGGGCTTGTAACTGGAACCTATTGACGGATTGGTACAGTTTCAGATTGAGGGGGAAGGGATTCAAGCAAAGAGTGAAGAGAATGTCTTTTTCTTCAACTGTTTACAGTTTGTGGAAGGAGAGCAATGCTAGAGTTTTCAAACAAAAAGTTGGAAGTAGGGATCAGATCATCAGGGAGATTAAAATTGATATATTGTCTATCATCCTCAATAGTTCTTTTCCAGCCGAAAAGAAGGATTGGCTTCTCTCTTTGTGAAGTAAATCACGTGTTTAGCTAGTTGAGTTTCTTCATACTATGTTGATTTTGGTTTTGTTTTTTCAGTTTTGCTCCAGTTTGAGTATCTTGATGTACATAATTTTTACATTTTGGTAAATGAATAAAATTTTCTTCATTGACCAAAAAAAATAGCCAAACAATTTAAAATTTTTTATTAAATTGGTTTCTAAAGCTCAACAAACTTAACAAATCAAGATTAACTTTCTCAATAAATTGATTATATAATCATTAATGAAGTTCATGAACACGGTCACGGGAAGGTTAGGGGGACCGACAGGCTCCAGCATTCCCGCATTGCATAATGGTTTTTGGACTTTAAGCAACTTGTTGTATGTTGCCCTCTCTCATTCTCTCCTATAATCTAGTCTTAGTTTTGTTCAATAGCGACAAAGATTTGCACAGACTTTATAGTATATAAAATCTTGAGGATCAAAGTTTGTGATTATGAAAAGCACGGATGCTCAAAAAAGCAAAGATATGCCGCAATCTTATGTTACTTTAAACTAAGTGTTAATTTGACTACAAATGGGATGAGAAGTCACTTTGAATGTAGAGTCATTAAGGAGGTTAATGAATATTTTTCGGTGTTTATCAAATCAAAAAAAAAAAATATCATAATACAGATTAATCTAAAAACACACACACATGCACACATATATATACACATACACACATGTATATAAATCCTCATAATTGGTGAGATGTTTGTCACCAAATGAAAGATATAGGGTTATTAGCATATATACCCCTTAAATCATAATGTATTTGCAAAAAGTCCAAAACCATTTTGTTGATATCCCTAAAATCAACAAATCATCAATTTAGTGCTAAAATTTTAACTATTTTATTGATAATTTTTACATTGTGATTACAAATTAGCTTATCAAAGTTTATAACTAATTGCTTTGAGTATAATTTTTCTAAAATTGATGATTTGAGGAGTGGTTTTGAAAATACTAAGATTTGGAGGGTATTTTTGTAAATACTTATAATTTAAGGGATATTTATGCAGATAACCCAATGATATAATACTAGACTTTTTCAAGTTTTTTTACACAAGGGCTGTTTGGATGTTGTTTTTGTTAAGGAAAACGATGGAAAGTGTCAGGAAATTAGGCCCCATGCTCAGCTTTACTTATTTTCATACGTTTGGTTATAAATTAAAAACGAAATAAAAATAATGATGTGGTAGTTTCAAAGCTGATGTGTCCTCAAAAATGAAATCCCCTTAAAACAGGTTGAATTGGGTCCGTCAACAAATTTTTTTAAAAAAAGAAAAAGAGAACTAAACTCTCTTCCAACTCTCTCTTTTCTTCCTTGCCATCTCCCGTTCACCCCTTCTCAATCTCCCCTTTTATTCAATTCTTTAGAGCAGAGAGGGAGGAGGCGTAGTGGAGATTTCATTAATGGAAGTTGAGCAATGGCCAAGGAGGGGGAGAACTGGAGATGGAAGGGGATAGATAAGGGAAATTGGGAATTTTGAGGGAAAATCCTAGTTTGGGTGTGTTCTCAATTGGTTGTTGCTAATATGTCACTTCAAAGGCTTTAGATGTTTAATTGTTTGTGTTGATATTATTGTGTGTGTTAGTAGTAGGTTTAGTTCTACATCAGTTATGAGAGCACACATCACTCTCCTCTACTTGTATATATATATTTGTACACATTCAATACTTAATCTAAGGGAATTTTACCCCAAGACTCTCTCTCTCTCTCTCTCTCTCTCTCTCTCTCTCTCTCTCTCTCCTCTCTCTCTCTCTCTCTCTCTCTCTCTCTCTCTCTCTCTCTCTCTCTCTCTCTCTCTCTCTCCTTTAACATGATATCAGAGCAAGGTTAATATTTTGGCCAAATCTTGGCCTCATCACATTGCGGCCTCTTCGTTGTCTCCTCTGTGCTTGCCGCATCGCGGCCTCCGTAGCAGTCGTCTCTCGGCCTCACACGAACGGCATCACCATTTTATATTTAGTAACAACACCGCCGTTTTAAGACCGTCTCTCAATCTCAAACTAACGGCATCGTCATTTTAAGCCGTCTCTCGGCCTTAAACGAACGACATCTCCGTTTCACGGCCAGTAACGGCATCACCGTTTCAATCCATCTCAACATCTCAATATTGGAGTTGATCCATCGTGGGTTTCATTTTTTTGTTGGCCTCCCTTGCATTGTCACTTAGTTGTGGGCCTTTCAACATTGTGTTACTCTTAAGTAGGCCTTCTGTGACGTCTCTGGTTTCACACAAGGCTGCAGTCCAAGGTGAACCCAGAGATGTCAAAAAACCTGCCATGCACCCACACTTGTGCATAAATATGTTTCACCAATCACAGCAGTATCCTCTAGTGGAATCAAAGAAAAGTGCAGGTACAAAACAAACAAAATAAAGAACTGAACACGATAGACATGATAAAGAAGGAGATATCTCATAAATGAAAATTATGCCTCAACAGAAATACTTCTACTGTCTGAGATAAATAAATGTCTCATCATGAATCAAATAAATATCGTACTACGGCACACTGCCTTTACAATATGGAAATGAAATACTAATGTCTGAATAAAAATATAAAATCTACTGTGGAGCCTCTACTAATACTCATATGATGGCGACTATGTAAGAACTTCATCATCCTGCAGCTCTCCGTACCTCTGTATCGCCTGAAAGAAAAGAAGAACAATAAAAAGAACCACATAAAGAGCGTCAGAGCACTACAGCAAGATCACATCTATCCGTCCCTAGGGGAAGGGCTACTAGATGGAGTGGAGGCTCTATCTATAAACATAGTCTGCCTAGATTCATTTTCCCTGTATCTAGTGGAATTAACATTTAGACATGTACAACACGGGACGTAGTACGTCGAGCGAAATAATCCAAATAAGGAAACCCTCATATATATATCATTGTCTCAATTTGTAGATATCTAAACATTACCGAACTAAGAATAGACAAACTAAATAAAATCAACAATTAGAAATTCACAACACGAGACTAGTACGTCAAGCGAAATAATCCAAACAAGGAAACCATCATGTATATACCATATGTCTCAAATTGCGAACCGCTAATCATTGATTCCAACTAAGAAGTAAAGAAAAGTAGTAAAGGAAATAAAGACATCAATACATCGTATTCATATTATCTTCCACTATCACTGGGAAGATAAAATAAATACTAACATATAATATCGTATACTTCAAAAGCAAAGTATCTCTGCCTTATAGTTCAATAATGGATCGTATTCATAACTGGCATTCGCCCAAGTCTTAGGCTATCGATCAACAATCTAAGTGTAACGGACTACCCTGTAGGTATCCTAAATAGTGTACACGGCTTATTAGTCTCATCGCAATCTCAGCACGTAGCCTGAGTGTGGGACAGCCTACCATATAGGTATCCAAATAGATGGCCGCACAAGCCTCATAATTATACGGCTCACAAACCTCATCGTACACTCGTGTGGACGGACTGCTATGCAAATCATCCAAACCCGACTCAATGGCCTGTACATATGGAATATCGATGCACTACCTCATGTAGCACTGAGCTGAGCTCATCAACGATTTCCATTTCATGTATAAACTGTGTATGTCTGGTATGTCGACGCACTATCCCATATAGTACTGAGCTGTTCTCATCAACGACATCCAACGTGTATATAAACAATTTCTAACTCAAATGAAAATAACCCAACACTTGTCATAATCCCCTTTAGGATACTCAGATGTGTACAATGTCTTTGTACTTGTGTATTCGTAAATTTACATGTAAAGAAGTGTAGCTCGAAACCTACGAATACCTCTCCAACAGATACAAAAGAAATATTAGGAAATCAGCCTTAGTAGTCGACTGCTTTGCTTATTAGTCGACTACTATGAGTTCATCCAGAACCTGAAAAATTCGACTAAGTGTGAGTAGTCGACTATTAAACACATTAGTCGACTACTCTGCTATGAGACAGACATTGTGAAATGCATCAGGTAAGGAGTAGTCGACTACACACATGATTAGTCGACTACTCTACTAGGGAAACATTTCTATGTACTGAATTTTGAGACAGAGTAGCCGACTACTCAGCTTAGTAGTCGACTACTCTGCATGCAACTGAATACAGGCATGCACAAACAGGACTTTAATAAATCAAACATGTATTTATGCAATATTAAACCAGATTTAAATGATTTATAATATTAAACAGAGACTAACTTGATCAAAAACATAGAATTATCTTAGTTCAATTTAAAGTTGACATCTTTATAAATTAATCTCTTCAATTAAATATATATATAATCAACATGATGATTAAAGACATGAAAGGATCTACACATGAAGAGAGAATAATTCATTTTAATCTTAATTACAGAACCTAGATACCACAAACCTAGGTTTTTGCATGATTAGGTTACAAGAAAACTCATTTAATTAATAAACTAGGGTTTACACATGGGTGGAATCTTAATTTACAAATTAAAAACGAAATTAATAATTACCCTAATGTCATGTTCATATTTCTAATATAAACAACAAGGAAAAACATTAGATCTAACATGGATCTTAGATCTATCATCAAAGTCTATCTTTTAATCATATGAAATTAAGAAGAGACATGAAAACACTGATTTAATCACTTAAAATCATCTAATAAATTAAGGGTGCATGAGAGGATGAAGATGATCTTGCCTTAGGTGTTGCTGGAGCCCTCTACTAGGTGTGTGCAAGATCTCCCTTCAACCCCGATGCCAAAACTCTGCCTTCCTCTCGACAAATGCCTCAAAACTCACTCAAAATTCACAAACTAGGGTTTAGGGTTTGAGGAGGAAGGTGGTTGTGGTTCTCACGAATTTTATCTTTGAAATTAGGGTTTAGGGTTTGAACATGTGTTTATAGAGGTATAACAACCTGGGTTCGGATATAAACCAAATCCAACCCGAAATCTTAAAGAAAAACTAGAAATAGCCCCGATAGTCGACTACTACTCAGAGTAGTCGACTACTAAGCTTATTAGTCGACTAATCTGAGTAGTAGTCGACTACTAATAGCCCAGAAACAGGTTTGTGCATATTTTCGTGCATGTTTTGGCTATAACTCTCACATCCGACCTTGGAATAAGGTGATTTAAGATATTTTGGAAAGATGTTGAAGATACCTACAACTTTTGTCTTTTGAGTTTTTCCAGATTCAAACTGTATCTATATGTAAAATATAAATACTCTTAACTAGTCGAATTTTCCAGATTCAGGCTCGTGCAGGATTTCACTCCTATATTCACATATATTTATTAGATTGATCTCAAATCAATCACTAGCATACTCAAGCATCAAAATATGTTATTTATCACCATATAATATATTTATTATTATTTATCTCATAATATTCAAATTCACGGGGTTTTACACAAGTATTGTTGTTGCTGCTGCTATTCTAGAAGCAAGAAAAAAGAAGTCTACAAAGAATAAACAGGGAAAGAAAAAAGAAGTTCTTTAGTAAGAGAGGAGATGACACACCACCTGTTTTTGCTTTGGAGGGCAATGAAGAGGGCTTTGAAGGTATGCCTACTTTCAATTGTTAAGTAATTAACGCATGGTCCATTTCATGGTCACAATTCACTTAATTTTAAAACTTTATCTTAGAGACCTATTGGTATTGCTACTTCTCCTAGTCTAGTTGTGAATGTATTTCTGCCGGACATAACTGAATCAGATTAAACTTATTATTGCTCCAGGACTACGGGTGTCTTTTCCTTTTCTTTTTCTTTCTTTTTTGGTATCTGTCACTGTGGATGAACCTCTTACCTCCTCAAGTGGATGAAGTGCTCAATGTTTTTTAGCCTACAGAAATTTATGAGTATTTATTTGAACTCTTTTATCATATAATTTATAAAAAAAGTCTTGTTTGTGTTTGTATGTTACTAACTGTGTATATTGGCAATTACAATGCATGGTGTAAAGTATGTTCATCTATCTTGCAATACAAATCTTTGAAAGTCTTTGATTTGGTCGAATTTGTATCACCCTTCATATATCTTTATTCATCTATATAGGTATGGTGAATCTCCTTTCGAATATGGACGCGATGAATCAGGAGGAAGCATGCAGTTGATAGTCATGATGCACAGATAAAATTATCCCAGGGACTTTAATTTATGGGACGATCAGCTCAGGGGTATCAGAGCACACCAAAGTATCTTAGTTTTTAGGAGTATTAGCGGAGACCTCAGGCATGAATTCAACATTGCTGTTAATATAGCTCCTTCAGAAAAGATCCCTAAACCACCCCAGCCCCACAATGATTAAAGTGATTAGGAGGGGTGGTCCACCATTGTTGCAAATACCTTGTGTGGTGCTGGTCTGTTTGATCATCTCACTAGTTCGGGACCAGTTCCACCGTCCATCAGTATTGTTACTTCCTCCAGTATTGTTATATCTGACAGTGGTGATACCGATCTTCAAATAGCACATGCTCTCTATGTCAACGAGAGTTCGGACTGGCAGTTGTAAGAATTTTGTGTCATGGATTATCTCACTCACTGTGTTAGCTCTGGTCTCACTATCGAGATTGGCTCGCTTACCTCTGCTCCGGCCATGTGGCGTTATCTCACTGAGTGCTTCACAAAGTGCTCTGGTGCACGGGAGGCATATCTTCTGCAACGTGTTGCTATACAACACGAAGGTAGTTTCTTTTTGCAGTCTTATTTTGGTCAAATGCAAGCCTATTGGACAGAATTACGCTCCATGCTTCCTGGACGTGATTCCACATACAAAAATTGGCTAGCCTGGTATGAACAGCACGAAGTGCATCAAATGTTTTAGTCCCTTCATGAATATTCAACTATAGCTGACCAACTACTTCATCAGCCTCAATTTTTGACTTTGGCCTCGGTTATGGGAGCTCTCACTGCTTATGAGACATGACAGCGGACCACACAACTCAATTTGACAACAGATGCTCCTACCTCTTCACTCGAGACTATTTTGTCTGTACCAGTCACTACTCCTATTATGAATCGTACTTCTCAACAAGCTCGATCTAAGCTTTTTTGTACATATTGCAAGAAGGAGGGACATCGCATTGAGACATGCTTCAAGCTTCATCCTGAGTTACGTTCCCCAGGCACCGGTCGTGGTCGGCGACCCCCTCAATCTCAACCCTCTCGCGCACTAGGATTGTTGGCCAATGCTATACCATCTACCACTTCTGACACTACTATTCAAGCTATTGAAAATCTTCACCATCAGCTTGATGCTCTTCAGCATACCACCTCTATATCACTGTCTGGCTTTGCTAACTCATCGACTGCACAAGTCTCTAGTATGAATGATCTCTAGATTTTTGACTCTGGTTGTTCCTTTCATAAGACTCGTAATGCCTCACTCTTATCCTCTGTCTTCACTTCATCTTCTCTTCCCACTATCTATACGGCTGCTGGACAACCATTGTCTATCACTCAGTATTGCTCTATAACCCCATAAAATGACCCATCTAGTCATCTAACACTTAGCCCCGTCTATGTGGCTCCTCAGTTGTGCTTGAATTTAATTTCTATTAGTTCTTTATGTATGGCTGGCCTACTTATCTCATTTTCTTCTGATATTTGTCCTGTGCAGGATCCATAGATTGGCAAGACTGATGGGGCTGGTCGTAGGAGGCACAAGCTGTATTTTCTAGAATATCTTCACTTTCCAGAGTCCATACGTCTACATTCTCTTGTTGCTTCTGTTTGTCCATCAAAACCTTCTACATCGCTTCCCGCCAATTTGTGGCATAGACGACTTGGTCATGTGTCCAATAAAAGACTGGAGAGTCTTATCCAGTCCAGAGCACTTGGTCTTGTGTTACCTAGTTCTTATATTGAGTCATGTACTGGTTGTTGTTATGGTAATCTACCATATATAGATAAAAGTGTTAGAAGATTGCCTTCATAGGCCTAATGGAGTCGCAATTCAAATCGACTCAGCTGAAAAAACCTAGCCGAAAGCAAACCGCCTTAGCCGACACGAAGCACGGTATTGAGTCATGTACTGGTTGTTGTTATGGTAATCTACCATATATAGATAAAAGTGTTAGAAGATTGCCTTCATAGGCCTAATGGAGTCGCAATTCAAATCGACTCAGCTGAAAAAACCTAGCCGAAAGCAAACAGTCTTAGCCGACACGAAGCACGGAAGTAGTCGGCCCCTCGCCTTTAAGGCGACTTCTCAGGAATCCACCCCACTCCCAATCGAGACGACTCCTCCAGCGGTCGACTCAGCTGTCTGCCCAGCTGACCGATTGGACTGACAACTCACTTATCTAATCGACAAGTTACGAGAATGACTTGCCTACCGATTCAATCATGCTGGAGAAGATAAAGATCCGAGTCATCCAACTGAGCTATTTCCAAGATATACATTGATCAACAGTCAGTATTGATCGGTCACATCAAAAGCTCAACTCTGACAAGTCTTAAATGCAAACACGGTTCATTCTATTCCCAAGTCACTTCTGGGATGTAATCGAGACACCCTCTGTGCTCAGACGACCTTTCCTCCAGTCGCCAACTTCCATCTGTGAAACAATGAGTGGCTAGATCGACCAGTCTATCTTCCCTTTATCCTTATCCGTCAGACCTGGGACGTTATCGAGGCGCCTCCTGTACTCGAGTGCCTCACCCTCTAGTCACTAACCGCCATCTGTAAAGATGGGGGTGACTCAGCGACTCGCCATATCCTCGGCCATGCGCTATCTAATCAATCCTGGGGTCTTATCAAGATCATCTCGAAATAGCATCTCCTCCAGTCGCCAGCCAACATGTGAAAGAACTACTGCTGACTCAGCCTCCAACTCATTCCCCACCATCGTCCACAGACCCCTGATGAAGCCACCTGTCAATCCTCAACAGCCTATAAAGAGGGAGGCAATTGATCCGAAACAGAGGCTGGCTTTTTGGGACTCAGGTTCTTTGAACTCAAAAAACTAAGAAGTCATTCTTTTCTTCAAGTTGCTTCTAAATAATTCTAAAAACAAGAATGTACCCTGTATGGACCTCAATGGCCCAGGGACTCTCCCCAAAACCTCCCTCAAACTCATCCACTAATTTGATCGTCGGAGGTACCACGGGGGAAACATGCCCCGTACCCTAGCGTTCCTTGTATGTGCAGGCCATCAGTCCACCCCGTGCGCTCAGAGCTAGGCATGAAGTCAGAGGGGGAGTTGGCCTCTTTATCCTTTATTATCCTTCCTTGGCAGACAACCCCCCTATTGGCTGTATGATTTCAGACATCAACAGTTGTAAATTAGCTAAATTTACTGTTCTACCACTTCTAACCAGTACATCTGTCTCTACTTCCTTATTCGATTTAGTCCATTCTGATATTTGGGGGCCAGCTCCTCTACCTTTTTTATCTGGCTATTTATATTATGTTAGTTTTATTGATGATTTCTCTCGTTATACATGGGTCTATTTACTTTAAAATCGCTTTGAGGTACATGCTGCGTATCAAGCCTTCACTACTATGATCTTCACTCAATAGAAAGCTCGTATTAAAGTTTTTCGATCTAACTGTGCAAAAGAGTATTTATCCTCTACCATGCGCTCTATCATGACTTCTCATGGGACTATCTTTCAACAATCATGTCCCAACACTCATGAGCAGAATGGTTTTGCTGAACACAAACATCGTCATATCCTCAATACCGCTCGATCCATGCTCATTTCTTACTATGTTCCTCATCGTTTCTGGGTTGAGGCTATTATCACCGTTGTTCATATCATTAATATCACTCCATCTAGCTCTCTTTCCGGTGCTACTTCTCATAGTCATGTATATACTCATACTCCTCGCTATGATCTGGCTCGCGTCTTTGGTTGTCGATGTTTTATTTTTCTGCCATCTCACGAACGTGATAAATTATCTCCCAGAGTTGTTCCCTATATTTATTTAGGAATTAGTCTGAAACATCGAGGTTATCGTTGTTATGATCCTACATCTCGTCAGGTTTATATATCTAGACATGTTCAGTTCGAAGATGATTCTCCATATTACTCTGGTTCTGATAACTTTAATTTCCTCCACACTACTGATCGTTCTTCACCGCCAGCTGCACCACCTACTTCCTTACCTCAGTTCTCCTTTCGAGATCTTCCTGACATCTCTCCATCTCCTTCTATTGAATCTTCCTCACCCAAGCCTTCTCATACACCATCTGCTCCCCTAGCTCATTCTCCCTCGGACACGGTGCCTACTATAAAACATACTGCTGACCTCTGCGCACTTGTGCTAGCATCTCCCCCGCATAAGGTTCCTCTTGCTCTTCGTCGAGGCAAATGGCCACATGTCATGCCTAAACGATATGCTTCGGTTACTTCCTATTCACCTATCTTTCATAATTTTATTGTTGTCATTCATACTACCATTGAGCCAAAGTTCTTTCAAGAGACAGTTCAATTTCCAAAGTGGAGACAGGCTATAGCTGAGGAATTACAGGCCTTTAAGCAAACACACACATGGGATGTTGTTCCTTGTCCTCCTGGCATCTCTCTAGTTGGCAGTAAATGAGTTTATAAGGTCAAGTATCATCCTGATGTCACCATTGAACGTCGAAAGGCCCGTTTAGTGGCTCAAGATTTCACTTAGTAACAGGGTATTGATTATGAGCAGACATTTGCTCATGTTGCTCAGATGTCCACCGTTCGTACTCTCCTTGTAGTTATTGTTGCTCATCGTTGGCCCGTATATCAGATGGATGTCAAGAATGCCTTTCTCCATGGTTCTTTATCTAAGACACTGTATATGCACCCACCTCCAGGATATAATATTTCTCCAGGACATGCATGTCTCCTTCGTCGTGCTATTTATGGTCTCAAGCAGGCACTATGCGCTTGATTTGAGTATTTTTGCGATGTCGTGGTCAAGGTAGGCTTTATGGAAAGTCATCAAGATGCTTCTCTGTTTGTTCGCACTACACGCGCGACAGAGTTTTGTTACTCCTTTATGTAGATGATATGATCATTACAGGTGATGATGTTGCTGGTATATAGTACGCAAAATCTAAATTACAACAACAGTTCCACATGAAGGATCTTGGATCTCTTCGCTATTTTCTTGGTCTAAAAATTTCTCAGGGCCCGCAGGGAGTACTACTGTCTCAACAGAAGTATCTCTTAGATATTCTAGCTCGTGCTGAGCTAACTGACGATGTAACTGTCGATACTCCACTTCAACAGAATGTCAAACTTTTCTCTACTGATGGTGAGCCTCTATCTGATCCTACCCGATACCGACATCTTGTTGGTCAGTTGGTCTATTTGTGCATCTTTCGACCAGATATCTTTCATGTTGTTGGCATTGTCAGTCAATTTATTAATACCCCACATTCTGTATACTATGCTGCCTTATTACGGATTCTTCGGTATCTCCGGGGCACTAGCACTCGCTCTCTTCTGTTTCCTGCTACATCCGATTTAGAGCTTCGTGCATATTCTGATGCAGATTAGGCTGGTGATCCAACTACCAGGAAGTCTACCACAGGTTATTGTATATTTCTTGGTGATTTTCTTATTTCCTAGCAGAGTAAGAAATAAGATGTTATTACCCTTTCCAACACCGAGGTAGAGTATCGTGTAATGTCCACAACAGCTAAAGAGATTATTCATCTTCGTCGTCTTCTCAGTGATTTTTGTATTTCTGTTCTGACTCCTACTCCTCTCTACTGTGATAATAAGAGTGCCATCCAAATTGTTAATAATCCAGCATTTCATGAGAGGACCAAACACATTGAGATCGACGCTCATTTTGTTCGTCAACAAGTTATCAAGGACAAGACAATTCAACTTCCACATATCTCATCCGCCAATGAACTTGCAGATTTCTTCACGAATGCCTTACCTGTTCATCGATTCCAGTTTCTTGTACGTAAACTCACTTTGTTTGATCCAACATGAGTTTAAGAGGGGCTGTTGATATTATTGTATGTGTTATTAGTAGGTTTAGTCCCACATCGGTTATGAGAGCACACCTCACCCTCCTCTACTTGTATATATACATGTGTATACATTCAATAATTAATCTAAGAGAAATTTACCCCAAGACTCTCTCTCTCTCCTTTAACAGTTTGCCTCTTGCATCTTGTATATCTCTATTTTTTTAAGACAACAAACGTAGTGATTTCTATATATGTATGAGATTGTGATTTTTTTAATTGAGTATGTAGAGGAAGAAGATTTTGTTGGACATATGAATGTCTTATAAGAGATGGTGTTGAGGTTGAGAGGTTGGGATGTTGAGATTACATCATGGTGAAATCGGAAATTTTGATGGAAAACCGTTGTTTTAGTGGGTTTTGTAACAATTTAAAAATGTACGATGGAATTTTGTGTAATTTACCCTTGCTTACATTACTTGATATTTATTATTTTTGTGGCGAATAGATCTCTCTACTTTAAAGTATCTAGTTTAAATTATATTTATTAATGTTTGTTATTTTTACTGCTAGAATTATTAATACATTATTTAGTTGATGATATTTTTTATAATGGTTTGAACTATCACTTCCTAAAATCACATAATTCAATTCAAACAATATATGACTATCATTTTAGGATTTATAAATTAAAACAAATTAAACAATGTAAATATACAAATAGAAAATCGACGACCACTTTCTATTTGTTATCATGAATACTCAACTTTCCTCCAAACAGCCCTAAAGATCAGGACGAGATGGCCCATATGAACTTTATAAAACCCCCACATAGATGATCTAATGCATCAATTTACCAAATTTCTTTTCTTATAAACTAATGGTCTCCTCAGTGAACATCATTGGTCAGAATTGCTTGTGCAAGTTTTTTATTACGTCTAAACTAAAAGTATGTAATGGGTAGAGCGGTGCTAGCCATCGTAATATACAATTCCTTGAGGAAATCCTGTGAGATCTTTTTTGTACGGCCAAACTCCGACCAATTTAAGTCAAAAAGGACGTCACTTACTAAATCAAATCAATAAATTAACTTAATAAATTAGGCCCCAGAGTACAGACCAATTGCATCTGTTCCACTATTGAAAGGGGCCCATTTTGTCATAAATGAAGCGAAAGTGTTGGTCCATACACCTACTTGTTAGGGCCTCTCCAACCCAGCACCAAAATGGTGCAAACAGTGTATTTTTTGGCACTGTTCCTTCTCCAACCCTGCTACATTTACTGTGCCATTATGGTGCATTTGAACAGTGCTGCACCAAATATAGAGTCGCACTGTTTATCGCTTCATTACTGTTCATGTTTTATTTAAATTTATAAAACAACCCCAATAATATTTAAATTTTATAATTTTACTCTAATTGTATAATTTGGACAAAATAAATTATTTTTTTAATTATAAAAATAATGTTAAATTTTAAAAGATATTATTATTAATTATAATATTAAAATCTAGACATTATAATTAAAAGTAGATAAAAAGGAATATGTGAAAAAAATAAAATTTGATATGTGGGGTTAATTGTTGAAATAGTTAAAAATATAAGGAATAGAAAATAATAATATAAAAATAGATAAAAAGGAATATACTGAGAATATTCTTTTTTGGTGCAAAAAATGGTGCAGTGGGTTGGAGATGAATTATTGTTAGATGTGACTTTTGCATTATTTTGATGCAAAATTTACACTATTTTGGTGCAATGGGTTAGAGAGGGTCTTAGGCAGCAAGATATTAATTATGTTCAAACGTAAAATACACTTTGCTTGTATGATATCTTTTTTAATTTGGATAATGATATTGATTGTCAACATCGTGTTGATTGTCAACATCTTAGATCAATCAATCCCCTAGTCAAGGGGAAAAAAAGGAAAAAAGAAAAAGAAAATCAATCAAAGTATAGCCGTTAAGGTCTATCCAATAATAAAGTATAACGACATTTTAATAAGGGAAAATTGCTTGGAGGAAGCAAATTAAATTGGGTGATGCATCCCCACCCCAAGCCCAAAGACCATAACTAAAAAGCCCTTAATTTAAAAAAAAAGTGCAACCAAACCCCAAACCCACTGCCCAAGAAAATAATTCCCAAATTACCCTTCTTCCCAATTTAAAACCAATCACTTTCCTCTTAATCTGGCCTAAGACCCCCCCCCCCTCTCCCCCACCGTCGACTGTGCGAGATAAGAACCCGCCCGCCGCGCCGCCGCTTGGCACCCGCCCTCTCAGGTCGTTGGTGTAGACGACGAGACGACTGACGCGGGCCGTCGCTTCGCCGCCGGAAGCCCGCATACATCTTGCGGGCTTGGAGGGGAGCAGCGGCTGATCGCAGCTCCCTTCACGAAGTCGATGGCCCCGGCGACGACAGACGCTTGATCAACCTGGCCATAAAACCACCGTTAAAGAAATGGAGCTCCTTTTTTGTCTTCCTCTGCTTCTTCATCTTGTTCCTCTTCGGATCACTTCACGCCACTGAGCATTTGAAGGAAGGACATGTGTGGGTAGCTCATGTTCAGTGCTGTGCTCTGCTCTATGCATTCAGAGCTCATCCTCTCACCAAAGAACTAATTAGTTTGTTAGCAAAAATACATAAAATCAGGAATTGGTTTTTTTTTCAAAAGAGAGTTGAGCTAATTCATCGATGATGAGGTATTCATACAGAGACTTACAAAAGAGTTGATGGGTAGTTGATGCCGGGGAACAAGCTCATATCTCGAGATGAAGGCCTCCATTGTGATTTCACTTGCTTGTTGTATACTCTGTTAAACAACAAACTGGGTGAAGAGAAAGTGAAGGGGATTGTGGAGGATGATGTTGATATCGAGCGGGAGTTTGTTTGTGATGCTTTGCCGATTGCTTTGGTTGGAATGAATGGGGATCTGATGAGCGAATATATTGAATTTTGGCGGATCGCTTGTTAGGGGCTTTGGTTATTGTCTGTACATCTTCATATACATATTTGCAGTTGGATATCTTGGTTGAGTAGATAATCATAAGGTTTAAACACTTATATTGACACATGTAGCTTTTGTTTTCTGTGAATTATTGTTGACTATACTAAGTAGTTCTTCATTTGACTCTTTTTGTTTGTAAATTAGGTTGTTTGTAAAGAGACAGTGGCTGAGAAAAGAAACGGTGGCTGAGATGGGTAAGATCATCGTCGGCGGTGGCGCCGGTGGCCGAGCGTGGGTCCCGGGAACTGCCACGTGTGCAACTTATCTAAGGTGTCAAGTTTATCATCCGACGATGGAGAGCAAGTGGGACCTCGCCGTAGTTCTGATTGCTCCGAGAATAGTACCGCCATCATCACGTCCCGGATGGAGAGCGAGTGGGCTCTCATGTTGATGATGATGATGAGAAAGAGAACAAAAGATGGTTTTTTGGGGAGAGAACATATGATTTGTACCTAATTCAGTGCACCCAAAAAAGAAGAAGAAGAAGAAGAAGAGATACCTAATTCAGTGCACCCAAAAAAGAAGAAGAAGAAGAAGAGAGAAATTTGTTTGCTTTAAATTCGAGTTTTGAGTTCATTGTTTGTATTGTACATTGCTGTAGATTGGTTCTACGAAGGAAATAGGATGGTGGGTTGGGATTGTAACTTCTTGATGTATTTTTGTTTGATGGGTTGAAATCCATTGTAAGGATGATTTTGATCCAATTAGAGTTCAATTTGGGAGTATTGTTATGTTTCTTAGTTATTCAAGGTTAAATGAGAAAATGAGGGAACATATATGTATAACAATTAACCGTAAATATGACAAATAAGCATATCATGTGATATTTCAATATTATATGTGACAATTCAATCTTACATGTGACAGTTCTACCTTATATGTGATATTTAGATCTGATTTGTGATATTTGGGTGTTGTATGTGATATTTGGGTGTTGCTTGTGACATTTGTTGTTTATACGTGATATTTGGGTGTTATATGTGATATTTGGGTGTTTCTTGTGACATTTGTTGTTTATACGTGACATTTGGGTGTTGTATGTGATATTTGGGTGTTGCTTATGATATTTATTATTTTTACGTGACACATTCACTATCAATAAATTACAGCCAAATAGCACAAATTACAGCCATGTGTCATGTATAAATAACAAATATCACAAGCAACACATAAATATCATATACAATAGATATAAGTCACATCTAATAGAGTCATTCCACATGTGACAAATAAGCATATCATGTGATATTTCAATGTTATATGGGTTGTATGTGATATAATTCACATCTAATATAGTCATATAAGTCACATCTAATATAGTCATTCCACATGTGACTAACAAGCATATCATGAGACAAATAATCACATGTGGAATGACTCTATTAGATCTAAATATCACATACAAATAAGCACATTTATTGTTTATACGTGATATTTGGGTGTTGTATGTGATATTTGGGTGTTGTATGTGACATTTGAGTGTTGCTTGTAACATTTATTATTTATACGTGACATTTGGGTGTTGTATGTGATATTTGGGTGTTGTGTGTGATATTTGGATGTTGCTTGTGATATTTGTTGTTTATACGTGACATTTGGGTGTTGTATGTGATATTTGGGTGTTGTATGTGATATTTGGGTATTGCTTGTGATATTTGTTGTTTATACGTGACATCTGGGTGTTGTATGTGATATTTGGGTGTTGCTTGTGACGTTTGTTGTTTATACGTGACACATTTGTTGTATAAACAATAAATGTCACAAGCAACACCCAAATGGGTATTGTATGTGATATTTGCCTGTAATTTGTTGATAGTGAATGTGTTTATTTGTCACATAGCTGTAATTTGTTTATACGTGACACATGACTGTAATTTGTTGTATGTGATATTTAGATCTAATAGAGTCATTCCACATGTGATTATTTGTCTCATGATATGCTTGTTAGTCACATGTGGAATGACTATATTAGATGTGACTTATATGACTATATTAGATGTGAATTATATCACATACAACCCATATAACATTGAAATATCACATGATGATATATATGCTTATTTGTCACATGTGGAATGACTCTATTAGATGTGACTTATATCTATTGTATATGATATTTAGGTGTTGCTTGTGATATTTGTTATTTATACGTGACACATGGCTGTAATTTGTGCTATTTGGCTGTAATTTATTGATAGTGAATGTGTCACGTAAAAATAATAAATATCATAAGCAACACCCAAATATCACATACAACACCCAAATATCACAAATCAGATCTAAATATCACATATAAGGTAGAACTGTCACATGTAAGATTGAATTGTTACATATAATATTGAAATATCACATGATATGCTTATTTGTTATATTTACGGTTAATTGTGATACATATATGTTCCCTCATTTTCTCATTTAACCTTGAATAACTAAGAAACATAACAATACTCCCAAATTGAACTCTAATTGGATCAAAATCATCCTTACAATGGATTTCAACCCATCAAACAAAAATACATCAAGAAGTTACAATCCCAACCCACCATCCTATTTCCTTCGTAGAACCAATCTACAGCAATGTACAATACAAACAATGAACTCAAAACTCGAATTTAAAGCAAACAAATTTCTCTCTTCTTCTTCTTCTTCTTCTTTTTTGGGTGCACTGAATTAGGTACAAATCATATGTTCTCTCCCCAAAAAACCATCTTTTGTTCTCTTTCTCATCATCATCATCAACATGAGAGCCCACTCGCTCTCCATCCGGGACGTGATGATGGCGGTACTATTCTCGGAGCAATCAGAACTACGGCGAGGTCCCACTTGCTCTCCATCGTCGGATGATAAACTTGACACCTTAGATAAGTTGCACACGTGGCAGTTCCCGGGACCCACGCTCGGCCACCGGCGCCACCGCCGACGATGATCTTACCCATCTCAGCCACCGTTTCTTTTCTCAGCCACTGTCTCTTTACAAACAACCTAATTTACAAACAAAAAGAGTCAAATGAAGAACTACTTAGTATAGTCAACAATAATTCACAGAAAACAAAAGCTACATGTGTCAATATAAGTGTTTAAACCTTATGATTATCTACTCAACCAAGATATGCAACTGCAAATATGTATATGAAGATGTACAGACAATAACCAAAGCCCCTAACAAGCGATCCGCCAAAATTCAATATATTCGCTCATCAGATCCCCATTCATTCCAACCAAAGCAATCGGCAAAGCATCACAAACAAACTCCCGCTCGATATCAACATCATCCTCCACAATCCCCTTCACTTTCTCTTCACCCAGTTTGTTGTTTAACAGAGTATACAACAAGCAAGTGAAATCACAATGGAGGCCTTCATCTCGAGATATGAGCTTGTTCCCCGGCATCAACTACCCATCAACTCTTTTGTAAGTCTCTGTATGAATACCTCATCATCGATGAATTAGCTCAACTCTCTTTTGAAAAAAAAAACAATTCCTGATTTTATGTATTTTTGCTAAAAAAACTAATTAGTTCTTTGGTGAGAGGATGAGCTCTGGGGGTCTTGGGCCAGATTAAGAGGAAAGGGATTGGTTTTAAATTGGGAAGAAGGGTAATTTGGGAATTGTTTTCTTGGGCAGTGGGTTTGGGGTTTGGTTGCACTTTTTTTTCAAATTTAGGGCTTTTTAGTTATGGCCTTTGGGCTTGGGGTGAGGATGCATCACCCAATTTAATTTGCTTCCTCCAAGCAATTTTCCCTTTTAATAATTGCTAAATTATCAAATTGATACATTCGCCCGCACCTCTTTATCAATAAAGTATATTTATTGACTCTAGCAATAATAAAGTATAAAAGTAATAACCATGTAGCCAATACGACGTATCCAATCACCGGTGGTGAGATTTGAGTGTCAAATTTTTTTTTTTTTACATATATACCTTTCAAATCTTAATTTTCTGACAGTAAAAAAAAGAACAAAAAACTAACATGCCCCTCCTCAGTCTCTCTTCCGACTAAAATATCAAATTGGCCTATTAAGTGACACACTTAAATCACTTTGGCCTAAAAAGTGACTCAGACGATAATTTGGCCTAGCTACAAAGTTGCAATTCGGCGACGCAAAGGCATCTTCGATGTCGAAACTTCACCTAACGGCTACAAAACGCTCGTGACTGAAAGTACCCTAGAGGGGGTTGAATAGGGTAATATGCTAATCTAATCCGATATTAATGTCAAATTAAAACTTATTAACAATGTACTAGCAATTATGATATACAACAAGATATATAAGCAAGGATATGCAATTAAACTAAGGGCGATATAAACATGCAACAATGACGATATGAAAATATATAAGAATAAATGCGTCAATTGTTGGCCTTTTTGTTTCGATGATGTTTTAACAAACAATTTACTACTAATGTTGTTTGTCTAGTATTTGTATTTTCTTATTTATTGTAGACAAACAATATGTTGGGGGATGGATGGAATAGAGCTTTCATGATCATATCCAATGGAGGTTGGCGGAATTGTAGTATGAAGCCTTGCAATTCAAGTTGAAGATCCAAGTTCAAGCTTCATCCGTAAAGTGTACCAAGTTGAGCTTCATCGAAGATCAAGATAGCTTGGGTAATTTAGTTTAGGTTTTATATTATGTGTGTTGGTACTTTAAGCTCAATTTAGTTTAGGTTTTATATTATGTGTGTTGGTACTTTAAGCTCAATCATATACACACATACACGTTTTTGGTTTTGTATATATAGATATTATGTGTGTTGGTACTTTAAGCTCAATCATATACACACATACACGTTTTTGGTTTTGTATATATAGTTATATATACATGTTTTTGGTTTTATAGTTTTCAAGTTTAAATATGAAACAATTAAATAAAATTTAAAAATACATTTTTGTTTCATGTTTGTATATGCATATATATGATTTCATCTTTAACAAGTTTAATTTTAATAAAATCATATTTGTTGTTTGAAAGATTGTATAATATATACATTTTTATGAAATATTGTATTCATTGTTTATAGACTTCATAACAATAGTTTACATCTTTTATCAAGTCTATAAAATCATTTTACAAAGTTTCAAAACTTGGTTTATGACAAAACATCAAAATTTCAATTATGTTCATTTTCATGTTTTGGACTATTTTGAAACATGATGAGATTTCTCATTTGGGAGGTGCTATTTGAAAACCAGTTTTTGGAACATGTTTATTTTCATATTTACAAGCATTCCCCAAAGTTTTATATTTTTCTGAATTTGTTTGCTATTTTTAAAGGCAGTTTAAAAATTAGATTTTCTGTTTTAACCAGGCTGAGTATGTGTTATCAGTCGACTGATGCAAGTGATCAGTCGACCGAAGAAATCGCCTGGAAAATATAAATATTTCTGTTTTTGCGACTGATGAACTATCAGTCGACTGGTGAGTTTATCAGTCGACTGATGATGTCTTCAGTCGACCGATGCGCTGCTAGTTGCCTGTAACGGTCAGCTCATCAGTCGACTGATACTGTTCATCAGTCGACCGACGGCCTTCCAACGGCTAGTTTTCCAGATTTTTTAGGTTTCCGTTATTTTTTCTTTTTGCTTGGTTTTTCTTAGTTTTGGGGCTTTGTTTCTTCATCCTATATATACCCCATACCCTCTAACATTCTGAAGTAATCAAGAAGTTTTTAAAATAAGTTTTAACAAGGGTTTAAGTTTTGTTTAGTTTTGTTTCAAGTTTGGTTTGCGAAGATAGTTTCACAAGGGGAGATCAATTTCGGTTTAGGCTTCCATTTCATCTCTCTCTCTCTCTTGTCTTCATTGGAGAAGTTTTCTAAACTCAAACTCTAGCTTTACATTTATATACTTGTTTGATTATCATTGTTATTAAGCTAGATTTCATATTTGAGTTTAGTTTTGATTTATTCTCTTTGTTACACACACCCACTTGAGCTCATTTCATACATAGTATAATTTGGGGTTGTGAGTTTGTAACATTGAGTTGAGCTTAATTGAGTTCTCACCTTGTTTAGAGAACAAATCATTTGTTGTATTGAGCGTTAATTGTAAGGTCACAGTGTATTGCACAAATACACCAAGAGGAGTGTAGAGGTGAGAGACGTGGTTGGTCCCAAGAGGAGTGGGGTCGGTGGTAATGCCTAGAGGGTAGGTAGTAATTCCGAGCACTTGAGGGAGACACGTGAGAGGCCAACACTTGAGGTGGTATTTGTGTAGTTACAAGTGTGAGTTATAAAGTTTTCGGTGAGCTAGAAAACCGAGTGTGTGGTGTAAACGTTTTTCGGATAAGCGTTGAAAACCCGGTTGTGTAGTGGATTTCTCCCCGGGAGTGGGGAGCGGAGACGTAGGACGGAATGTCCGAACTCCGTGATCATATTGCTTGTTTGAGTTTGGCTTGGCGTACTTATATTTTTGTTCATCTTATTTAGCCATTGCCCCCTTGTTTATATTGTCCACTATTTTGTTTACCCTTGTTATATTGTTTATCCTTACTAATAATTCATTACATATCTTATTTGCTAGGATAACTTGTTAATAAGTTTTTAATTGGTATTAAATCGGATTAGATTAGCATAAACCCTATTCACCCCCCCTCAAGGGTTCTTTTCTAGTGGCATTAAGGTCTAACACCAATGCCAAACACAAACACAAAAAAATTATCACGGAGTTCGGTCCTTCCGACTTACGTCTCCGCTCCCTACTCCCGGGGAGAATCCACTATCACAATGGGTTTTCAACGTTCACCCAAAACGTTTACACCTCACAATCTCGGTTTTTTAGCTCACCAAAAACTTTCACAACACACACTCTTGTAATCACACTCTACACCCTCTAAGTGTTGGTCTCTAGCCCGTGTCCTCTTCCTCAAGTGCTCGGATTTACAACCTCTCTCTAGGCTTTACTACCGACGTCACTCCTCTTGGAATCGACCCAATCTCTCACCATACACTCCTCTCGGTGTACAAGTGTAATACAATTTGATTCTCACAATTAAGCTCAACAACAAATGATTTGTTCTCTATAATAGATGAGAACACAATGTAAGCCCACACTCAATGTTACAATCCCACAATCCCAATATACTATGTATGAAAATACTAGAAGCTCAAATGGGTGTGTGTAAACAATGAGTAAAAATGAGATATAAACTCAATTAATTAAAGTCTAGCTTATAGATATGAAAATCAAACGTATAAATAGCTAGAGATTGAATTTAGAAAACTTCTCCAATGAAGACAAGAGAGAGAGAGAGAGAGAGAGAGAGAGAGAGAGAGAGAGAGA
>NC_033796.1:72014113-72034194 GCF_001876935.1 Asparagus officinalis
GAGAGAGAGAGAGAGAGAGAGAGAGAGAGAGAGAGAGAGAGAGAGAGAGAAGAGATGAAAGCCCAAACACAAATTGATGATCTCCTCTTGCTCTTGTGAAAACTTCTTCACAAATCAAACTTGTAAACAAACTTTTAAAACCCTTAAACTATTGTAAACTTGTTTAGAAACTTTCTTAAACATCCATATGAAACTATGAAAGTTGAGGGCTTTTTATAGCCTCTTAAACCAGCCAAAAACCCACAAAAACAAAAACTAACCGTTACTAGCCGTTATAGGTTGAAAAGACCAAAATACCCCAAAATCCAGCATTCTGGAAATTTGCGTATCTGACTTTGTAAAATATATTAAATACAGTAAATCAACTTCAAAAATGATAAAAGTTTGAGAGAATGTTATATACATGTATATGAACATGTTAGAGAAAACATTTCTAAAATATCACTTTCCATTTGTGAGAAATAAATATTTTAAAATAGATATTTCAGATTCTAAAAACTGCTGAAACACCTGATTTTGTAAAATCAATTTGACATAGTAAATCAACTCCAAAAATGATAAAATTTTGGAAAATGTTTGTAAACATGTAGTATAATTTGTTATAAAAGGAATTTCTCAAATTTCATTTCCCATTTGTGAAATATAATTTATTTTGTAAACCATTCAAAAAGACAAAAACTTTAAATACTTGATTTTGACAAAAACAATTTCAAACAAGTTTGTAAATCATTTTGAATGGATTAACAGACTTAGGAAAAGATGTAAAATAGTTATATTTAGTCTATAATCCAATAACATGATATTTTAACAAAAATGATGTGTAATGCGATAAATCCACAATTTGTGTGTATGTGTATGAAATGAGCTTAAAGTATTAACACACAAAGTAAACTCCTAAAACTAATATACCCAAGCTAAGAGATCTTCAATATGATCGCCTTGGTAAACATGGATGAAGCTTGACCTTGAATCTTTGACTTGAATTATGCATAGCTTCACTCCGGTATTCCTTTCATCCTCCAATGTATATGATCGTGTAGGCTCAATCCAACCAACCTCCGATATGGATATTTGTGTAGATTAACTAACAAAACAAATGCAAACACTCGACACACGGTGTTAGGAATTGTTTGTAATCATCAAAATAAGATTAGGGAGTAAGCTCATAAACATGAGACCTAATAAGGCTAACAATCTCCCCCTTTTTGATGATAACAAGCAAGGCTAACAATCTCCCCCTTTTTGATGATGACAAACAATCTACACAAAGAGATATAAAATATGCACGATACAAAAGAATATGTAAATCATAAACATCATGCATAAAACCAAAGCTAAAACCAAAGCTATACTCACAATGTTTCTCCCCCTTTGTCAACATTAAAAATGGGGGAAACAACAAGAATGAAGAGAGCGAAAGCTCCCCCTATTATAAAGCATAGGTGAGTATAAAAATTGTAGGGAATATCTCCCCCTATCAAAGTGCCATATCAAATTTATGCAATGAGGGCAAGGCAAAACAAATGTGAGCAAGCATAGATATAGAGTATGCTAAACACCACTCATATTAAAGAAGACCAAGTGAACACTTATGTATGTATTATTAAGACGAAGTGTCACAAGGGTCTAAAACATATCTATAAGATATATCAAAAATTAAAATTCAAAATCAAAATTCAAAATCGAAAAACAAATGATTAATCAATAAATCCGTAAAGCCACAAATGATACCAAAGGAAATTATGCTTAGGATAAAAAATAACCATAATACATTTGTACTCTATACGATAAAAAACAAGAGAGGCAACCATATCAAGCTCTTGAGCTTGTTCTAACCCATATAAAAACTTTTAGCACCCGGTAAACATGATTTGGAAATAATCAATAAACCTGGGGGGTTGCTCAAACATAAACCTCTCATAAAAAATCAAAGTCAATAATATGAAAAACAAAAGTCTTGACTTTAAAATTTTGTTTTAATTTTCAAAAATTTCAAAAACATGTTTTTCAAAAACCAAGAAAAGGAAAAAATGAAAATACTAAAAATCTTGGTTTTAAAAATCAAAATGGTTTTGGCACTCAAACATTCTTGGTGCCGAAGGATTTAGGGACATGACCCCTATCATTAAAGCTCAATGCCCTTGGGTTATGAACTCATTTGGACGTGTTTTATGCATGAACACGGTTAAAACAAAAATTATGTAAATAACCCTTACGGTTGCAATAAGTGCAATGAAAGAGGCCCATTTGGTTTTGTTGACCATAAAATTATGCATGGGAAACATTTGCAAATAGGGATGGTCATTTAAAATCATTTTACAAATGTGAAACTCTCTTTAAATCAAAACAAAATTTGGCCAAATGACCAGATCTACCACAATAATCACATTTAAACACATTAGCATGCTTATGATGAGATTTGTGAGTATGAGCATGTGAATGTGTAAATGTACATGATGATGAAGCTTAATGGGATGCACAAGGAACATTAGATTTTATGGGTTTACGTGCAACATAGAAAAATTTAGCAAGGTGGCCTTTTCGCCCGCAAATTGAGCATTTGTAAATTTTGCTATACATGTGTGCATAGTGAGTGTTTGATTTGGAAGTGTTAACACAGGACTTTGCACACAAGTCCATAAGCTTATTGTTATTTGCAATGCATGTTTTTAATGTTGAATCTAAAGATGATATGCGACATTTGACATGATTCAACTCATTATTTTGTATAAATGTATTGTTATTAGAAGTAGAACATATATGATCATTTCTAAAGGAATTAAACTCATTTCTAATGTTATCTACTTCTAATATGGCATCATCTTTCTCATGAGTTAAATTAGCAACATTTGCATTTAAAGAATCATGATCCAATTTCAATTTTTTATTATTTTCTTTAAGGATCATATTCTCATTAGAAATAGTATCAAACTTAGAAGCTAAAAGCTCATGATAGTAATTTAAACTAACATGCTTGCTTTTAAGATCAATGAAATTATTTTGTAATTTTTTATAGGCATGCATTAATTTCTCATATGCACAAGCGAGTTCATCAATAATTAATTCATCATCGGAATCGAAATCGCTTATTATACTAGGGCTATTTCCTAGTGGCTGTGTGCACGATAAGGCTCCATATGAACTTGAAGAGGGAGCCGCCAAAGCTTGTCGGATCACCTCTAAGTTTGCTTGATGTGCTTCAATGAATTTCTATAATTTGTAAGCACTATCAAATGAATCAAGCTTGTTAGAAAAAGATGAATCAAAAGCGTTATGCATAAATTCTAACAAAAGTTTATTCAATGTAAACATTTTCTTATCATGTTTGTTCCACTTGGATTTCTCCAACGTGGGCACAATATAAGCACCATCTATAATTTCTCACAAATTGAAATATCTAGATCTAACAAATAATTTAAATTTAACACACCATTGAGCATAGGAGAAATTATCTAATTTTGGAGCAACATTAATGGCATAACCTAAGCTAGGTGCATCGTGCATATCCATAATATATTATGCAAGCAATATGAAAAATATCAAAACAAGATTAGCAACAATATGGAAGCTTGGATCTTTAACTCAAGGTGGTTAAACCACAAATCAAAGAGCACCAAGCGCTGATACCAATTGAAAATACCCTAGAGGGGGGTGAATAGGGTAATATGCTAATCTAATCAGATATTAATACCAAATTAAAACTTATTAACAATATCCTAGCAATTATGATATACAATAAGATATATGACCAATGATATGCAATTAAACTAAGAGTGATATAAACATGCAACAATGGAGATATGAAAATATAAAAGAATAAATGCGCCAATGCCAAACACAAACATAAGAAAATGATCACGGAGTTCGGTCCTTCCGACCTACATCTCCACTCCCCACTCCCGGGGAGAATCCATTATCACAATGGGTTTTCAACATTCACCCAAAACGTTTACACCTCACAATCTCGGTTTTATAGCTCACCGAAAACTTTCACAACACACACTCTTGCAATCACACTCTACACCTTTTAAGTGTTGGTCTCTAGCCCGTGTCCTCTTTCTCAAGTGCTCGGATTTACAACCTCTCTCTAGGCTTTACTACCGACGCCACTCCTCTTGGAATCGACCCCGTCTCTCACCACACACTCCTCTCGGTGTACAAGTGTAATACAATGTGATTCTCACAATTAAGCTCAACAACAAATGATTTGTTCTCTATAATAGATGAGAACACAATATAAACCCACACTCAATGTTACAATCCCATAACCCCAATATACTATGTATGAAAATACTAGAAGCTCAAATGGGTGTGTGTAAACAATGAGTGAAAATGAGATATAAACTCAATTAAAGTCTAGCTTATAGAAATAAAAATCAAACGTATAAATAGCTAGAGATTTAGTTTAGAAAACTTCTCCAATAAAGATAAGAGAGAGAGAATAGATGAAAGCCCAAACACAAATTGATGATCTCCTCTTGCTCTTGTGAAAACTTTTTCACAAATCAAACTTGTAAACAAACTTTTAAAACCCTTAAACTCTTGTAAACTTATTTTGAAACTTTCTTAAACATCCATATGAAACTATAAAATTTGAGGGCTTTTTATAATCTCTTAAACCAGCCAAAAACCCCCAAAAACCCACAAAAACAAAAACTAGCCGTTATAGGTTGAAAAGACCAAAATACCCCCAAAATCTAGCATTCTGAAAATTTGCGTATCTGGCTTTGTAAAATTAATTAAAATTAGTAAATCAACTCCAAAAATCATAAAATATTGAGGGAAGGTTTTAGACATGTATATGAACATGTTAGAATTTTTTTTGAAAATATCACTTCCCATTTGTGAGAAATAAATATTTTAAAACAGATATTTTTCTAGATTCTAAAAACTACTAAAACACCTGATTTTGTAAAATCAATTTGACATAGTAAATCAACTCTAAAAATGATAAAATTTTGAAAAATATTTGTAAACATGTAATATAATATTTTATAAAAATAATTTATCAAATTTCATTTCCCATTTGTGAAATATAATTTATTTTGTAAACCGTTCAAAAAGGCAAAAACGTTAAATACTTGATTTTGACAAAAACAATTTCAAACAAGTTTGAAAATCCTTTTGAATGGATTAATAGACTTAGGAAAAGATGTAAAATAGTTATATTTAGTCTATAATCCAAAAACATGATATTTTAACAAAAATGATGTGTAATGCGATAAATCCACAATTTGTGTGTATGTGTATGAAATGAGCTTAAAGTATTAACACACAAAGTAAACTCCTAAAACTAATATACCCAAGATAAGAGATCTTCGATATGCTCGTCTTAGTAAACATGGATGAAGCTTGAACTTGAATCTTTGACTTGAATTGTGCATAGCTTCACTTCGGTATTCCTTCCATCCTCCAATGTATATGATCATGTAGGCTCAATCCAACCAACCTCCAATATGGATATTTGTGCAGATTAACTAACAAAACAAATGCAAACAATCTACACATGTTGTTAGAAATTATTTGTAATCATTAAAACAAGATTAGGGAGTAGGATCATAAACATGAGACCTAACAAGGCTAACAGTGACCACACGTGATCGTCAAAAACAAACAGTAATCTTACGTGACACGTATTAAGGAGAGTTGGGTGGGATAATGATTACCCTAATTGAGATGGGGGGATACTGAAGGGGAGAGATCCGAATTCTCAAACCAAAATTGAGATCGAGAAGACGAAGTAGAGTCAGAAAGGAAGTAGTTGGTAGAGATTCAAAGTTGGCTCAGAGCATTACGTCGAATTGAAGAAGAATTGAAGAGAGGGTCATTCTCGTTGTCCTCAAATATGAGTTTAAATTATGAAATTTAAGGTTTTTTATATATTTGTTTGGGATTTTATGTGTAATGAAGGGATTTTATGTGTAATGAAGACTCAAAGTTGGTGTACTTTCATGCTGAAATTTGGGAGAACTATTTTTTCGTTTTGGTGGTAAATTTTCATGATATTTTATTTTTTTTAAATTTTCAATAGATGAGTGTGACTTTCATGGTGAAATTTAGACATGGGGGTCAAATAGTATTTGGTGAGGGTGATATTGTCGACTATATTGGAGGAAATTTTAATGTTGAATTCATTGAGAAAGATGCATTTTCATTACCTCTTCTCAGACAAAGTCTAGAAAACTATAGGTATAGCAATGTGCTCTTCATGTATTATTTTTTACCAGGTTCGCTTTGAGAAAATTAAAAACACATGATGAACTATTTGAAATGCTTGAGCAAGCCAATAAAGATATGGTGGTAGAGATATTTGCTGATCATATTGTTGATATTCCTATTGAGGTGGACGTACAATTGGAGAGTGTTGGTGAACCATCATTATCTATCCCTAATCAATCAGAATCTGCCAAAAATCCTAAACCAACTCAAACTACTCCCAAAAGAACTAAGAAACTTGTGTCAAGGAAAAAGATTACACCAAGAAGAAAAAAAAAGCCATGTTGTATCCCAAAAAGAAATGCAGTATCCTAGTCTACCACATAAAAATCCAGATCCTATTCCACCACATGAAGAAGTTGATGAACTTGATGTGAGTGCTCAAGTCAATGCATATTCAAATCAAGATGGGGAAACAAATATGAATGCAAATGCTGGATATGCTAGTGAGAAGTCAGTTGATTCCTTTGATAGTCAAGCTAACGAGGCTTTACATAGTGACAATGATGAGTTATTTAAGTAAGGCAAAGAAATAAGAAGCTTTTTGCTGATGTAAAGGGTAGAATTGTTGTTGAAGCTATGGTGTTATTATCAAACAAAGGCGAAGGTTCTCACAGAAGGGTGAAAATGCACAATGCAGACCAAAGTACTAATGCACCAAGAGCTACAAGTGATGCACAACATGAGACACCAAGTGATGTACCACATGAGGAAATTTTAATGTTGAATTCATTGAGAAAGATGCATTTTCATTACCTCTTCTCAGACAAAGTCTAGAAAACTATAGGTATAGCAATGTGCTCTTCATGTATTATTTTTTACCAGGTTCGCTTTGAGAAAATTAAAAACACATGATGAACTATTTGAAATGCTTGAGCAAGCCAATAAAGATATGGTGGTAGAGATATTTGCTGATCATATTGTTGATATTCCTATTGAGGTGGACGTACAATTGGAGAGTGTTGGTGAACCATCATTATCTATCCCTAATCAATCAGAATCTGCCAAAAATCCTAAACCAACTCAAACTACTCCCAAAAGAACTAAGAAACTTGTGTCAAGGAAAAAGATTACACCAAGAAGAAAAAAAAAGCCATGTTGTATCCCAAAAAGAAATGCAGTATCCTAGTCTACCACATAAAAATCCAGATCCTATTCCACCACATGAAGAAGTTGATGAACTTGATGTGAGTGCTCAAGTCAATGCATATTCAAATCAAGATGGGGAAACAAATATGAATGCAAATGCTGGATATGCTAGTGAGAAGTCAGTTGATTCCTTTGATAGTCAAGCTAACGAGGCTTTACATAGTGACAATGATGAGTTATTTAAGTAAGGCAAAGAAATAAGAAGCTTTTTGCTGATGTAAAGGGTAGAATTGTTGTTGAAGCTATGGTGTTATTATCAAACAAAGGCGAAGGTTCTCACAGAAGGGTGAAAATGCACAATGCAGACCAAAGTACTAATGCACCAAGAGCTACAAGTGATGCACAACATGAGACACCAAGTGATGTACCACATGAGACACAAAGTGATGCACCACATATTGTGTCAACTGATGCACCAAATACACCTCCAACTGTGTCAAGTGATGCACCAAATTCCACAAATGATGCACCAAATGAGACACAAATTGATTCACCACTTATTGGGTCAACTGATCCACCTAATGCACCTCCTACCGTGTCAAGTGATGCACTAAGAGTAGAAGGTAGTGATAAGAGGTTGTACTTCAAAGGTAAAAGAGGTAAAGGAATTATTCCTAAGAAAAATAAATGGCCAGATGCTTGCATCATATGAAGGGGGGTATCAATCTGAAGAAAGCACCAATGATGATGAATGAGTCATAGAAGACAGTGATGAAGATGAAATTGTGAATAGAAAGAAAAGGAAAAGGATGGAGGAGGTAAACTACAAGTGGTTCAATGAGGATAATATTATGAGGGTAGTTTACTTTGAAGAGGGGTTGAAGTTCACAACTAGAAACACACTTAAAGAGGCAATTCTAAACTATTCACTTCAGAACCATTATGACTTGGTATATGTGAAGAATGACAATAAGAAAATATCAGTCTCTTGTGCACACTGTCATTGGCAATTTAATGCATGTCCAAATAGGAAAGATCAGGACTCATGGAAATTTAAAAGCATACACTTATGTCACACTTGTAGCAAAACTTTCAAAATTAGACTAATTACAGAGGTGTGGTTAGCCCATGAATATCTTGATAATATTTTAAGAAATCCAAAGTTTAGGCCAGTGGATATGAAAGAGGACATAGTTGCTAATTATCAGGTTAATGTTTGTTTAAGAAAATGTCAAAGAGCTAAGGGAAGAGCCTTAAATGCTGCGGAGGGCTTGATGAAAAAGCAGTATGGTTTGTTAAGACCATATATGAGAGAGTTATGTAGGTCTAATCTAAATTGTACATGTGTGTTAAAAGTTATAAATGCAGAGGATGATCAGCCAGTTACCTTTCTTACATTCTATGTATTATTTGATATCATTAAGACTACATTTGCACACTCATGTAGGAGAATATTTGGTGTTGATGATTGTTTCTTAAAACATGCTTGTGGAGGATAATTGTTGAGTGCTGTTTGTAGAGATGGAAATAACCAAATGTGGCCTATTGCATGAGCAGTTGTAGAGGGAGAGACAAAGTCTTCATGGCAGTGGTTTCTAAGGGTGTTGAATACTGATTTACACATGGGTAGTGGTGAATGTTAAACTATCATTTCGGATCAACAAAAGGTAACCTAATTAACTGACATTGTATACTAATGAGTTTTGTTTTTTTTACTTGTTCTGAATTGCTACTTGTCTTAACATGTTTTGTAGGGGTTGGTACTAGCTATTCATGAGGAGTGGCCAGATATTGAGCATAGACCATGTGCTAGGCACATTTATTCAAATTGAAGAAAGATTCACACAGGAAGATCACTTCAAAGGTAATTTTGAAAGTGTGTTAAAGTGATTACTATGGGGGAGTTTGCAAAGGAAACTGACAAAATGCTACACAAGTAAGTGATTTTTTAAAAATTCAAATATGTGCACACTGTTAATTATGTATCATATATGTGCACCTTTTATCGACATTTCAGGAACCACAAGCAACTGAAGGAGTTTTAACTCAATTAGCTGGAATTGGAAGACCAAAAGGAAGAAAAAAAATAGAATTAGCCAACTACATGAAAACACAACAAATCAAGATACTCCAATACCAGCTGTATTAATAAGAGAGAGAGTAGAGCCAGGAGAACTAGATATTTACAACAAAGAGAACATGTAGGAGGCAATGGTGATGAAGGGCATTCACAAGTCACAGGAAGGGGTGGAATAAGAGGCAGAGGAAGAGGTAGAAGCTATTCACCAAGGATACCTGAAGTTTAAGGTATATGACAGGGAGATTATGGTCAAATGGCATATAGAGCTTCAACTCAAGCAGCTGCCAAAGTCATTCACACTCCATCACAAAATGATTCCCAAGTGATAGAGTAAAAACTATGTAATTTTGCCAACTCTAGAAGATAATAGCATATTGTATTGTATTTTGCAAGCTTTGTCTAACTTATATGTATGTGAGAAAATATTTTGGGGCTAAAAGTAATCCATGTATAAGACTTTTGGTGATGTCAGTGAATTCTCAATATTGCAATAATAATCTAGATAATATGTGTATGTGACATTCTCAATTATGCATGCTGATTGTGATTTATTAACAGGATGATGATGAACATAGTGTACATGGTTTAATTTTGAATAAAACATGCATGTACATAGTGAACATGCCCAGATTTTGAATAAAACATGCATGTACATAGTGAGCATGCCCATATTTTGAATAAAACATGCATGTACATAGTGTACATGCCCAGATTTTGAATAAAACATGAATGACACCAAATGACACCAAATATTTTCTAACATCTTCACACAAAATCTTCCAAACAAATCTAATCAAGATTAAGCTTTCATTTTATCATAATCTCTGTTACATAAGTCAAATTCCTCTCTCAGGAATCAGATACAAATACATTACACCTATGACACCAAATAACATAATGACTTACCCTATTCTAACTACATACACACTTAAGCCCAATGGAAGTAAAAGCAAATAACCAAATAACCCTAAACAACATATTCATCTTCATGTTCTGTGACTGAATTTCATCCTCCATCAAAGATATTTCACTTCTTAGTTTTACCATCTCCTGCAAACATGTATCAGTTTTACCATAGCACAAATCAAACCCCTCTTTCATCTTGGCAATTTTATGATGATAGTCCCTTAGCTCCAAGTCACATCCTTCAATTATGTTATGATTTGTCTTTAATGTGCTTCTCAGTTCACTGATTTCTTCTCTTAGCAATGGAATTAGCTTAGAAGCAACATGACACATTGGTGCGTCAAACCACTCCCACACCCTACAACCACCCCTCTAATAACAAAGAAAAGAAAGAAAAAAGTCAATCATTTTCAAATCAAATGTGCAGCTGAAAAATTTTGTAACTTAAATTGTACTTTGAGCAACGATAGAACCTACATCTTAAATTCTCATTTGTCATCGACATGTAGAACTCGCACTCCAATCCACACTAGCAAATTTTCACACCGCAATTCTTAGCGGCTTCATTCCACCGTCGTATACACGATAATCTGTTGAAACCATGGCCATACCTCACATCGCTGTTGCTTGGGCGTGAACTGGAGCTTGAAGACGACATGGGTTCTTGTAATAAGACCAATTTCTGCCCAATTTCAGAAAATTGATCAAAAGCCCTAATTTCATCCCTAATTTGATTCCCTTCTCAGCCAACTACCCCCGTCCAACTCTCCTTAATACGTGTCATGTCAGATTACCGTTTGTTTTTAACGATCATGTACGGTCACGAGTGTTTTTTAGTCGTTAGGTAAAGTTTCAGCATCAGAGATGCCTTTGTGTCACCGAACTGTCACTTAATAGGCCAAATCTCGCTTGAGTCACTTTTTAGGCCAAAGTGGTTTAAGTGTGTCACTTAATAGGCCAATTTGGTATTTTATCCTCTCTTGCTCTCTCTCTCATCCCCCTCTCCACCTCTTTCTCTTCCACCCCTCCTCCTCCCTCTCCCTCTTTCACCATCACTCCTACTCCCCACTCTTCGCTCTTCTCTTTACCTTCCACATCTGCTCCTTTCGTCTCTCACCTATCCTTCTCCCACCTCAAATACAAATAATTGGGGGCGAGGGGGAGGAGTGACAATAGAAGCGGGAGAGGAAGTAGGATGGCGAGGAGATAAGATGGAAGAGGAAGAGGTGAGAGATAGACTGAGAAGAGAGATGTTAGTTTTTCCCCGTAAAAATCAGTTTGAGGGTTAATTTTATAAATATGGAAATTTGAGGGGCATAAATGCAAAAAACCCCAAATTTTCCATTCAATCTAGCTATCTAATCAGACAGGTTTTATTAGCTAAACTGAATTACTTTTTATACTTTACTGTCAGAAGCCATTAAATATATCTTATGATAAGGTGGTGCCGCTAAATCTATAAATCGGGTAATTTAGCCTATTGCTAATGTACGTGAGTAAAAAAATAGAGATGAAATAAAGCATATCAAAAAGTTGATACTGTATATTTGCAAATTATGTGTCTACGTTGAGATTGCAATCATCACATATAGTCATCACAGTATAGACCGGATGTACAATCTCTTGCTTTAATCCAACAATTAACAAAGTAATTAGGTATTATTCCCAAGCAAAGGACTTAACTATGACTTACACTCAAATTCAAATGAAAATTGGTACTTGTAATTAGAATTCTTTTTGGAACTATAGTTACAACAATATTTATTTATTATCTACAAAAAAAAATTCAAAACATCTCAATAGTATTGTTATGCATTTAAAATTACTAAGTTTAACAAACCCTTAAAAGTTGGCCACATGTCAAATTAACGGGCCGATTCATGTGACCAAAAGGCTCGATCTGGATATAAACATAGCCAGACCAACAAAACTGACCTTTCTATAGAGCGAGTTTGAGACAAAAGTCATCTTCAAGTTGGAATCCGTGAAAGAAGTCCGAGTCTGAGATGAAAGGCATCTTCTAGTTGGACTCCACTTGGGAATATCCCAATGCATGGAGTGGCCTATTAGGCTCATCAATGCTATACGCATTAAATATATGGCTAATCGGCACCCATGCTCCACTGGCTAGTCACGATCATATTAAATTCATGACTAGGTGTCATAATGATTCCTGGGACGTCGCCCACACTTTTGTTATTTTGTCACTATTAAATTAAATATGAGGAGAGCGACCTTTCACATCCACCCAACCGACTGCCGACATGTGTAAAGTGGAGGCAAAATTCATGCCCCTCCGAATGGGTCATATTAACAAAGTACGCCTGATAACTAGACTAGATCTTGCATTCTCCCTTCAGATTGCTTTATCTATCACTAACTTAAGCATCATAGGGCATGCTAGGAGATATCTCCTCTGAGCTTCTAACATCTACTACTTGTGTAGGAATCTACTTCCTATAGTTTATCAACCATCATAGAAGATTAAGGGACCCTAAACTCCTCTGAATATCCTCCCACTCACAAATTAACTTTTAGGCATAAATAGTTTAGCACCCACCATGGAGTCCACTTCTTCTTCTCTTGAGAGAATGGCTGATCCTAATAGCCCTTACATCCTTTGCACATTTTTGGAGAGTCTTTCAAGTTTTAGCTATGTTACTCAGGCTTAAGTAGATGAATCCTCTTAGAGGATAACATAATTACTCCAGTAGTAGTTCGCTTCACTTGTGAACTAGCTCCTCAATCGTGTTCTTCCTTTCCAGCATCCTCCATCACCTATCACCCCTTTCCCCAAGGGGTAGCTCTGGTAGCAATAAGATGAAGAGTGGGTCAGGGAGACTACCCCATAACCATCGCGACATCAAGCCTACTTCACTGCCAATCTTTGACAAACTCATTGTAGGCAGTAAAAATTGCCTAAGGACTCAACACCGCCAATTGGCCCCGCCTGCCATTCAATTGGAGCTCGCCTGCCATTCGATTAGAGCTCGCCTGCCATTCAATTAGAGCTCATCTGCATGCTCAAATGAGAGCTGGCCTACATTCGGAAGGCTCAGTAAGAGCCCACCTGTACACTCGACTCGCCTGCATGAGTCGAGCTCGCTTGAGCTCTTGGTTCATTCGCACGAACCAAGTTCGCCTGACTATTTGACTCGCCAGCAGGAGTCAGCTTCGCTTAATTATTAAGCTCGCCAACACGTGCTCAACCGCGCCTGATTTGCTTGACTCGCTCGCACGAGTCAGCCTCACTTGATTATTGAGCTCGCCTGAACGAGTTCAACCTCGCCTAAACGCTTACTCAAGGCCAAACCAAAGCTCGCCAAATGTGCTTTGCCTGCCGGCATGAGCCAACCTCGCCCAAATATTGAGCTCGCCCGTAGAGATCAAATCTCACATGTTCATTGAGCTCGCCCGTAGAGCTCAATCCCTCCTCTTATTGGGCTTACTCGTAGAGTTTAACCTTACCTTTTCATTGAGCTCGCCCGTAGAGCTCAATCTCACCTCCTGTTTCATTGAGCTCGTCCGTTGAGCTCAATCTCACCTCCTGTCTATTAAGCTCGTTCGTAGAGCTCAATCTCACCTCCTGTTCATTGAGCTCACCCGTAGAGCTCGATCTTTCCTCCTATTTGTGGAACTCGCTCGTAGAGTCCAACCTCACCTGTCTATTAAGCTCGCTCATAGAGCTCAATTCCAACCCCGCCTGAAGGCTTCTTTCGCCCGCAAGAGCAAAGCACGCCTACAGGAAGTTCACCCGCACGAACTCCGCTTACCAACAAACGCCACCTCACATGTTGGAGGGGCCCACCAGCCGACCCCGCCTGTTCGCCTAGCTCGCCTGCAAACTCGCCTCCAGCCGCCCCCGCCTGTTCGCCTAGCTCGCCTGCAAACTCGCCTGACCATTCAGATGGCTCTCAAGCTCGCCCAAAGCTTTGCCAGCCTTGCCTGAGCAATGCAGGCGGACTGCTTGCTTATGGGAGTGGGCCTACCCACTTCTCACATCTTGGGTGATGATGAGGCATGGCTCTCATCACCCCTATAGTGGTCACATCACACAGCTAGGGGGAGGGCATGGAGCTCCTCACCCATAGGTGGTCACATCCCACAAATCAAGGGATGGCCCATACCATCCCTTGCCTATTTATAAGCCTCCTTGGCCAACGTTCAAGGGGCTGAGCATTTTATTTCAAGGCTCTTAAAAGACAGAGACTTGAGGCTTGGCCTAATTTTATTCAAGAGATTTGGGGAGAGCTCTTCAAACAGAGGCTTCTCATTGGCTTGCTTGTGAAAACATTCCTAGCTTCTTGCTTGGATTGTTGAAGTAGACTCATCTGAACTTTCAGATTGGAGGCTCTTAAAGCTCTTTGCAAACTCTTGCATCGTAGCTCACTCTAAGCCTTCGGCCTTGATAATCTTTTCAAGCTCGGGTATAGTCAAACTCAATCACTCCGGAGCCTTGTTGCGTATTGAAGCTCCAACCGCAACTTTGATCGGATCGTCCAAGGGAAGCAAACTCGGCACGAGCACCGAGGGAGGCGTCCTACCACTGCCAACGAACCCACGTTAAACAAGAAGGGACATTCCCTTCTCCTCTGTTGTAAACGTTTGATTCTTAGTTTGTAATAAGCCATTCTTATAATACAAACGACCCCTCGAACGGGAGATCAAATTTTTACACCAACAAAAGATGGTATATGTCAGCGCGGACCACGCCTTCGCCGTTGACATGAGTTTCCCCTCTTTTAAAAGAGCCTAACGACGGCGACGACTAGCTCTCGCTCGCCAAGCAGCCTAAGCCTCCATATCTTATGATGGCCTAAATTACTATTCAGGCCTGAAAAGAGCCAAACGAGAAGGTCAAGTTCTTGGTTATGACGAAATAAGCTAAGTAGGCGAGCCCCCTACTCAAGTGGGCTTCGTCCCATTGGCCAGGTTCCCAAAGCTGGCGAACTTGGCGTTTCAGGCGAGCCTGTTCATACAGGCGAACCTCACTTCATGAGCAAAGTTCCCCATTCAGGCCAACTTAGCAAGAGAGGCGAGCCCACCAAATCAGGCGGGCTTCGCTCCCCAAGTCATGTCTCCAAAGTAGGAGAGCTTCGCACAACAAGCGAGCTACTCCCTCAAGCAGGCGAGCTTCACATAGCAGGCAAGCCTCGCTCAACAGGCGAAGCCCAGCAAGCCCGCCTAAAATCGAGCCTTAGCCAAAAAGGCAAAGCTAAAGCAACTCAAGCAAGCGAACCTCGCTTGAATGAACAGACGACACGAGCTCGCCAGCAGTTGGCTGAAGCTCGCTTAGATTCTGGACCCCGCCTGATAAGGCAAGGTCGCCTGAATGAACAGACGGCCCAAGCTCGCCAGCAGCTAGCTGAGGCTCGCCTAGACTCTGGACCTTGCATGTCAAGGCAAGGTCGCATGAAGTCAACACTTGGGAAATTTCCCAAGTGTTCTCATTCCGACTCCTTCGAGTCTCTTCCATGCAATTGCACTATTTGTCCTTCCGACACTAGGGGTGGCCACCACCAGCTCGCAGGAGATCTCAGGGACCATCTCGCTCGTAAGTGCACTATTCATGAGGCAAAAACTCAGTGCCATTGCGAGAGGCTCATCCAGGCGGTACTGGCTGATTGCCAGTGCACCGAGGCACCGAAGCCATCAGTATTCGGGAGGCTTTCTCAAATGGCTCTTGATCCAAGACATCCCCGCCGAAGATGCCATCGTCAGAAGAGGAAAGCCACTGTTGACCTGAAACTCCCGAAAGCCAAAGTCAACATGGTAGGGAAAAGTAAATCCTGGTATTCGAATTCATCAGATCCTGAATATACCCCTGGATTCAGATGGCCCCCTGTTGAAAATGTGGGTGTACACCAACGCACTCGCCTTCAAACAGGAGTGGCTATCCCGTTTGATTATGCTCGTTTGTCGCCCATCTACGATAACGAAGACGAGATGTGCTCAGCAGCAACAACATCTCAAACCTCAAGTTCAGCCTATGGCAAGCACGCAAAGGTGCACATGGCGGAATCCTCGAAAGACTTAGCCAGGAAGTTTGAGGAGCGGCAGGCAACCTTCAACTCTCTAAAAGAGCAGATGGCACAACTGCTGAACAAGAAGAGGAGAACTTCGAGGAACATGCAAAGACCCTCAAGGAACAGAGAGCGAGGGCTTACTCCTCCTCACATGACTGAAGAAGAGGATAATCACGGATCACATTCAGATTACTCTAACAAATTTTCGGGAAGGCACTCGTATTCAGGCAGCACGCCCCAAGACAAAAGGTTCGATGAGTTCCAGAGTCAGCTCAATGCCCTGAAGCTCCAGAAGAACATGAATGAGCTGGGGGTGGTTAGGCCATATCCGCCCGAATGGGACACGGTCTCCTACCCAACAAAGTTCAAACCGATGAGCCTAGTCCAGTTTGATGGCAAGGGAACTCCCTCCCAACATATCTACTATTTCCTATCTCAGATGGGATTCCTCACAGAGAACGACGCCATCCTCACTCGACTGTTCATCGGTACCCTGACAGGGGTAGCCTTCGAATGGTTTCGTAAGCTGGAACCAGGTGTTGGCCTTCTTTTTTTTGATGATGTTTAACAAACAATTTACTTCTAATATTGTTTATCTAGTGTTTGTGTTTTCGTATTTATTCTAGGCAAACAACGAGTTGGAGGATGGATGGAATCGAGCATTCACGATCATATCCAATGGAGGTTGGCGAAATTGTGGAGTGAAGCCTACACAATTCAAAGTTAAAGATCAAGTTCAAACTTCATCCGCAAGTGTACCAAGTCGAGCTTATTGAAGATCAAGATCTAGCTTGGGTAACTTAGTTTAGGTTTTATATTATGTGTGTTAAGTACCTTAAGCTCAATATCATATACACACACGTATTTGGTTTCTATGTATATATATAGTTATATATATACATGCATGGTTTTGGGTTTTCATGTTTACAAATATGAAATTACATATTTCATATTTATTATTGTGATTTGGTTTAACTACTTAGATATGAAACAAATATATTTTCATATACATACTCATATGTTTCATTTTCTATTGTATTTGTAAAAATATTGTATTCTTAGTTTTTGGACTTAACAATAATCATATACATATTTTATTAAGTCTACATAATCATTGTGCAAAATTTCAAAACATGGTTTAGACAAAATGTCAAAATTCACATGTTTACATTTTTATGTTTTGGCCTATTTTGTAAAATGATGATATTTTTTTTTTATGTTTTGGCCTATTTTGTAAAATGATGATATTTTTTATTTGGAAAGTCCTTTTTGGAAACCAGTCATCGTAGCATGTTTATTATCATGTCTACAATCATTCCCCAAAGTTTTACATTTTTAGAATTTATTTGATATTTTTAAACAGTGTTTTAAAATCAGCAAACTGTTTTCAAAAACTAGAATTTCATATATCAGTTCACGGTCGACCGCCACGGTCGACCGTACCTGAGTTCTTTCGTCAGTGGGCAGCAGAGACTTTCACGGTCGACCGCCACGGTCGACCATAAGCTTGAGTTTTCCCACGGTCGACCGCCACCATCGACCACCGAAGTCTCTGGAGCTTTTCCTATTGTTTTTGTTGCTCGCGGTCGACCTTGCTCGCGGTCGACCGCCGCAGTCGACCGCCGTTTATCCCAACGGCTCTTTTGGTACAGAATCAGATTTTCGATTCTTAGGCTGTTTAGTCTTTTCCCTTGGGGTTTTTGCTGTTACTTCCTCTTCCTATATAAACCCCCAAACCCCCTTCTATCTTGGTAACTAATGGGATGTTTTAAACAAGTTTAAAAAGTTTTAACATGGGTTTAAGTTTAGTTTAAAGCTGTTTTTGGTTGGTTCACAAGTGGAGGAGATCATCTACATTGTTTGAGCTTCCTTTTAATCCATCTCTTCATCTTGTTATCCAGAGAAGAATCTCTAAACTCATATCTAGCTATTTATACGTTTGATTTACATTTCCATAAGCTAGCATTTGTATTGAGTTTAGTTTGATTTTGATTTACTCATTGTTTACACACACACACACACCCACTTGAGCTTATTGTATTTACGTACATAGTATATTTGGGTTGGTGAGAGTTGTAACAAATTGAGTGTGAACTTTTATTGTGTTCTCATCCATATTAGAGAACAATCATTCTTTGTATTCTGCTTAATCGTGAGATCACTTATTAATACACTTGTACACCGAGAGGAGTATGTGGTGAGAGTCGGGGATCATCCCAAGAGGAATGACGTCGGTTGACGAACCTAGGGAGAGGTTGTAACCGAGCACTTGAGGGAGACACGGCTAGGTCCAACACTTGTGAGGGTGTAGAGTGGGTTTGCAAGAGTGTGAGTTGTAGAGTTTTTGGTTAGCTAGAAAACCGAGTGTGTAGAAGTTCCGGCTTCCAATCCGGTTGTGATAGTGGATTTCTCCCCGGGAGTGGGGAGCGGAGACGTAGGACGAAAGGTCCGAACTTCGTGATCATTTGATTGTGTTTGAGTGTGCTTTGGCGTTTATTCTTATTTGTGCTCATTGCTCATATCGCCTTTGTCTCATTATTTACTTTGCCCACTATCTTGTTTATGTTTATTTCACCCTTGTGTTAATTTGTATATCCTTGCATATATCACATAGTATATCTCATTGCTAGGATATATCTCATTGTTCATATTGTATATTCTTGCTCATATCATATTGTATATCTATCTTGTAAGAATAATATTTGAATTAGTTGTTCATATTGTATATTCTTGCTCATATCATATTGTATATCTATCTTGTAAGAATAATATTTGAATTAGTTTTAATTGGCATAAAATCAGATTAGATTAGCATAAGACCCTAATCACCCCCCTTCCTCTAGGGTCTAACACCAGGCTCCATCACGACATGGGCCGATATGGAGAGGCTTTTCTTAGCCCATTTCTTTGACGACGATACGAAAGTATCGATGGCTACCCTGCTGGCCGACAAACAAAAAAAGACGGAGTCGGTTAACGATTTCATCAAAAGATTCAGGAATCGATCAATTCAGTGTCGGGACCAGGTTTCCTTGAGCACCCTACGTTTGGGGAGAAAATTAGTTTCTTTATTGAGGTACTCATTACAACTTTAATCGTTACAATGAAAATACAAAAAGATAGTCTTCTTATAAGACTTTTACACAATGAAAATATAATTCTCGTCAAACAGCGCAGAGATCATTTATCGGTCTTCTGCTTGCGTGGGATCCTGGCATGTGACGGGGACGTCAATGTCCGTGGACCACCAAATGATCAGATCAGATCCATAGGTTCATCGATTCGCGAAGGAATCAAGAAGCCGAAGCGCTTATCTCGGTAACAGCGAGATAATTGCTCTTCTTAAGATTACCACAACGGGGTAATCTTAAGGGATGAATCGGGCTGCAGATCTGACGAACTCTTCTTTTTTATGCCGAAGAATCCACTGAAGTCTCCTCCTCCTCTCTGAAATTCGTGGCTCTTCAATCCTCAATTCAGCAGGGCTTCGCCAACGCTCGAGAATTCCAGATCCGGAAAAGTGAAGGCCCTGGGGCTGTATTTATAGGCTTTGGAAACCCTGTTTTTGGATAAGAATAGTCGATTCCCTCTTATCCTCAGTTGTAACAACTTTATCACGTTCTTGGATAGATTTAGATTAGTTGGAACAAATCCAGGTGGTTAACGTAAAAAACGGCTTTAAAACAGCCCAAAACTCGATTTTCGGGTCTAAGACACCTGCGGGTGTCTCGGCGGGCCGAGACACCTGTGAGTGTCTCGGCCAT